>NW_017672757.1:11529-20133 GCF_001879085.1 Nicotiana attenuata | reverse complement strand
GCGCCTCCATTGACTCTGGTTTGAGTCGAATTTTCTTCTTGGTGTTTCTTTTTCTTCGATCCAGGAATAGCTAAGTATTTTCACTAGGAAATCCCCACAGACGGCGCCAAATTGTTTGACTCAAAAGCTGTTTAACACTTTTAAGCAAATCAATCAATATAGATGAAGGGGTAAATCATAGTCAACCATAATTAATACTGGATCAAAGAGCAGAATCAAAAAGATAAAAGAGACAATTGAAATGACACTAGGGAAGTTTTATTGATTATAGAAATGCGGCCTGCCTCTCCTTGAAGAGGTTCAGGAGATTACAATCAAATTCTTTCTCTCCCTCTCCTTGGAGGTGGAATCTCTCTCTTTATAAAATTGTCTGGTCTCTCTTTCATGGAGTTCTCCTCTGTTTTTGGATCCTCCTCCCTTTAAGGCATTCTTCTGCCCTCTATTGATAGCCCAGAACTTCTCGTGCTTATCATATTTCATTCGGGCCGGGTCGGGGAGGTGACCTCCCCTCATGGGGAGGCCTCGACCTCGATGCTCATGTCGTAAATAGCAGCGTTTAGGTGAAGTCGAGTTCGTTGATTACTACTGCAGGGTGGTCGGGACAGGATCATTGCTGCTGTGGTCGTGTGGTCAGATTCTGACCAATACAGATATCAATGCATTTTTGCCTCACAAAATAGTTTATAATATTAGGAATATATAGTGGTATCGCGCAAACTGCGACATTGCTCAGCTGTTTCCTTAAAATTTGGATATTATGCTTCCTCTTCTTAGAAAGGGAAGAAAGTGAAAGCAAATGAAAATAATGAAAATATTGTATTTAAATACTCATTCTAAACATATATACTACTCCTATGTAGTATCATGTATCATCTAGTATGTAATATCTCTCCTATATATTTTCCTAATTATACTTCTACCAAAACCGTAGTCAACGATTGAAGAATAGAAAATGATTACTTAATAAGGTTTATTGTTTCAATCAACTAAATAAACTTAAAGAATACAGCACATACAGTGAACAATACTTACATTGTTCCAATTAATATTTGTTCCTTCTTTCCAAATCTTTCTACCAAAAAAGTAGTCAACCTACTGAAGAATAGAAATATATTGATAATAAAGTCTTTAATTTAATCTATTACTGATACTATATGTTATTTCTAATATATTTTCCTTCTTTCCTAATCTTTTCTATCAAAAATACGTATACAGTGAAAATAGGCCACTAGAATTTGATAATAAGGGTTCTTATTTTAATCTAATAAATAGATGTAATTAATGCAGCACTGACAGTGAATAGGAGTACTATATTAATCGTAACTCTCTTTGGATATATATATATATATGTGTGTGTGTGTGTGAGACTCGGCTCCTTGTGATCGATCACCACTCCCTCTTAACGATTTCTAGAAAAACTTATGCTCTTCTTTGTCATTCTTGGCATGGCCATACTAGTATCTTTTACCCCTCTGAAAAATGAAGAATTAACCTAACTGGCCGCCTACCCAACCATATACCTGACGGATGAAATATATATATATATATATATATATATATATATATATATATATATATATATATATATATATATAATCGTATATAATCAGATAATCTACGTATGCCAACTAAGAAAATAAAATAGTAAAATCGACCAGATATTTTTGTGAAGATCCCTCAAATTAATGAGACGCGTGCGTGCTATATAGGGTGAAAATCATTAACCCTCCCCAACTTTGTGTTAAAAATCAAACTCCCCCTCAACTTTGAACAATAATCGTTCTCCCCCCTTTATCGTACACAATACCTTTTTTGCCCTTGAATATTCAATTCCTCCTCAATTCAGTGCTTTTTTATTATATGATATTTTTTTATGGTTTTAGCTATACTTAAATTATGTAATATCTATTATAAATTGTAATTAGAGTTCATTAAAATTATAAGTAGAATAAGTAGTCAGAGTCAATTAAAATTACCTTATCTTTATGATTGTTATTTTAATGTAATACATATTTAAATATATATTTAAGTTATATTTTCTTAGCAACGAAGCTAGAAATTCATATAAGAGGATGGAAAAATACCCCAATTTTTTTAATTTCGGATTGAACTTGTGAGCTAAGAAATTAAAATTTGTGAGCTAAGAGAATAGAGTTCATTAATTTCTTAGCTCACAAGTTCAATCCTAGTTTTTCATATAGGAGGATTGAAAAACACCCCAAGTTATATTAGCTCACAAGTTCAATCCGAAATAATAAAAAAAATTGGGGTATTTTTCAATCCTCTTATATGAATTTCTAGCTCCGTCGCTAAGAAAATATAGCTTAAATATATATTTAATATGCATTACATTAAAATAACAACCATAAAAATAAGGTAATTTTAATGGACTCTAATTATTTACTTATTCTATTTATAATTTTAATAAACTCTAATTACAATTTATAATAAATATTACATAATTTAAGTTATAGCTAAAACCATAAAAAAAAATATAAAATCATATAACAAAAAGTATTGAATTGAGGAGGAAATTGAAAATTCAAGGGCAAAAAAGATATTGTGTACGATAAAGGGGGAAAATAATTATTTTTCAAAATTAGGAGTTTGATTTTAACACAAAGTTGGGGAGGGTAAATAATTTTCACCCGTGCTATATATATTTATTGCAAATTTCCTCAACCAGGTTCATCACATGGTCAAATCTTTGTTTTAAAATGAAACAAATGAATTAATAAATAGTAATTACACAACACGAGAGGAAGATAAGAATCATATGGTGCTATGAATCTTACTATGAAACTTCATTAGTTGGCTATTTATTCATCACAAAACTTCACTTAAGATTCTTTTTTGAAAAGGAAACTTATGTCTCTGTCATCTCTGGTCCTAATTTTGGAGTGTTGGCGAAGAGGAACTAATTACTCCTACTCGCATTGAACTCTTTTTTGGTTTTTCAATCAATGTTCGGTATTCACATTGGGTTCGAGTAAATTCGGATTCGTGAAAATCTCACATGGGGTAAAGCGCTCCCTAATAAAAGCGACTTTTCACCAGGGCTCGAACCAAAGACCTTTGGTTAAGGTTGAATGAATATTTATTACTCCACCACAACTCTGGTTAGTTACTCGTATAGAACTCTATATACATAGCTGGGGTACTAAGCTTGTCACATGGTTATTAAATTTTGTTTGACAACAAAGGACCGTACCAATTGACTAAATTGATGCAGTAACTTTTGTCCCATATATTGGACGATCACAATCGTATTGTTTACGGAACTGCATGTTGTTGGATGGACTTAATAGTCTGATTGGCCAAGCTTTTTTTTGGCCAAAAGTATTTTTATTTTTTTTGCCAAAGGCACTTTTGACCAAAAATTGAGGTATTTGGCCAAGCTTTTGGAAGGAAAAAAAGTGTTTTTGAGGAGAAGCAGAAGCAGTTTTGGAGAAGCAGAAAAAAGTAGCTTCTCTCCAAAAGCATTTTTCTGAGAAGCACTTTTGAGAAAAATACACTTAGAAGCAGTTTTTTAAAGCTTGGTCAAACACTAATTGCTGCTCAGAAGTGATTTTCAAACTAATTAGCGAAACACAAACTGCTTCTCACCAAAAGTTCTTTTGAGAAAAGCACTTTTGAAAAAAAACACTTCTCAAAATAAGCTGATTTTTGCAGCTTGGCCAAACGGACTATTATTGTATGTACGTTAGTGCTGGAATTGATGGAACCAATTGTGTTAGTGGGACGTTTTTTTTTTTTTTTAAAGAAGAGAAAGGGGTGATATTTATTTTAGAGAATTATTTTGGTGTTTATTGGCCCTTGCAAAAATGATCAGTAAAGTTTAGATTATTTTACTATTGTAGTCATATCTCTTTATAACAATCACCATCTATAACGTTATCCTATTGTAACATGCAAGTTTTTTTTAAAATCAATTCTGTATATTATAATTTATCTATTTATAATATTTTTTTGTATAACAACAACATCTACCATTATGACAGCAAATTCCTCCTAAAATTACTTTTCTATAGCAATCATACTCAAATGCCTATGTATTTATGAACTTATTTAGAACAGAATGAAAGTCACAAATCTGTGACTTGAGTGAAGAAGAAGATGCAGCGGATGAAAATAGAAGAGGTAAGAACTAGAGAGAGAAAGATAGAGAGAAGTAGTTAATCTTTCATATATTCAATGTAAAAATAAATGAATAATGTACAACTCTATTTATAATCTCTAGCTAGCTTAGTCTTAAACGCACCTTATTAACAAACTATCTGAAATCTTAACAGTGTAATAACCGACTAACTAACTAACATGGTGAAGTTACAGAATTGCCCTTATGAGCTTTGAGATATATTTTCTTTAACACTCCCTCTCAAGCTAGAGGGCATAAACACGTTAAATGTTCCTAGCTTGAAAATCAGATATTGATGTTGAATTTTGCTCAGTCCTTTTGTGAATATGTCTGCAGGTTGTTCCTTTGTAGATATGTACTCAGTTTTGACCATGCCTTGTTGAATTTTTTCTCTTATAAAGTGACAGTCTATTTCTATGTGTTTCGTTCTTTCATGATAGACTGGATTGGCTGCTATTTGAATGGCAGCTTTACTGTCACAGAAGATAGTAACTGGTTGATCATTCTTCACATCAATTTCTTTTAATAACCCCAGTAGCCATGTTAATTCAGCAACAGTAGTTGCTAGACTCCTGTATTCTGCTTCAGTAGAACTTCTTGAGATTGTAGTCTGTTTTTTAGATTTCCATGAAATCAAGGATTCTCCTAGCTTGATTAAATAACCTGTAACTGATTTTCTGGAGTGTGAACAGGTTGCCCAATCAGCATCACAATATGTTGTGATTGTTTCATTGTTATTGCTAGTCCGAAGAATTCCTTGCCCTGGTTGATTCTTGATGTACTTCACAATTCATAATTCAGCTTCCATATGAGATTTCTTTGGTTGTTGTAAATACTGACTTAGAGTTTGAACGCTATAGGAGATATCAGGTCTAGTAACAATCAGGTATAGAAGTTTACCTATGAGTCTTTGGTAGCTGCCTTGATCTGCTAGTATCCCATCTTCTGTTAGTTTGTCTTGACAGAAATGTTCATCATACTCTCTTTGTAGTTAGTTTTATGTTTGTGTCCATAAGTGTGCTGACAGGTTTTGATGCTGCTAATCCAAGTTCAGATATAAGTTCCAAGGAGTACTTTCTTTGATGCATTAGGATTCCTTGCTTTGACCTTGCAAATTCTATTCCAAGAAAATACTTTAGTTCTCCTAGATCCTTCATTTTGAGGGTCTGTTGGAGAGCTTCTTTTGTGTCTTGTATCAATTGTAGATTGTCTCCAGCTAGAAGCATGTCATCTACATATACTAACACAACAATAGTTCCATTTTCAGTTTTCTTAACAAACAATGAGTTATCATAGGGGCTTTGTTTGAACTTAAATTTCAATAAGGCTTCTGTCAACTTTGAGTTCCACTGCCTTGGTGCTTGTTTAAGTCCATACAAGGATTTTTTGAGTCTGCATGCAGGTTTACACTCCCCCTGACTCTTAAATCCTTGTGGAAGATCCATATAGATCTCATCATGTAGATCACCTTGCAAGAATGCATTATAGACATCCATCTGATGCACATGCCATTTTCTAGAAGCTGCAATTGCCAACACAATTCTAACTGTGACCATTTTAACTACTGGTGAGAAGGTTTCTTGATAATCTATACCTTCTCTTTGACTGTAGCCTTTAGCTACAAGTCTAGCTTTGAACCTCTCTATCTCTCCTGTAGCTTTATATTTGATTTTGTATATCCACTTGGATCCTATAGCAATTTTTCCTTCTGGTAAAGATACAACTTCCCAGGTATTGTTGTTTTCAAGAGCTTCAATTTCTGATTTCATTGCATCTACCCATCTAGGGTCTCTAACTGCTTCTGTGTAAAAACTTGGTTCAGTTGTTGTAGAAAATGTAGATAGGTAGGTGAGATGTTTTCATAAGAGAGGTAGTTTGATATTGGATAGTTGACATCCTGCTGCACATTTAAGGAAACAAAGTCCTTCATCCATATTGGAGGATGTTTTTCTCTACCAGATCTTCTAGTAGTATTGTTTTGTACATTCTGTTGACTATTTCTTGAAGCAGTAGAAAGAATAATTGTTGAATGATCCTGTTGTTGATTTGCAGGAGCGGGTTCTGTGACATCTTGTGAGTTTGAGTCAGGGATTTCCTCTGCACTTGTATCTATGTAGTCTGCTTCATAGTCTTGAGTTGTTGTAGGTTGATAAAGATCAACAAGGTGCTGATTGTATCCCTCAAGTTGTCTATTGTCTAAGTTAGGTTGAGATACAAATATAGGAGATGAAGATGTAGTAATATTCCTGAATGGAAATACATCTTCCCTTAAAATAACATCTCTGCTTACAAAGAAAGAATTAGTAGTTAAATCATATAGCACATAGCCTTTTTGTACCTCTGAATATCCCATTAATATTGTAGATTTAGTTCTTGGTTTCAGTTTGTCTGGTTCTTGTATAGTTTTGGCATAGCAAAGACACCCTATAACTCTTAGATGAACCAGAGAAGGTTTTCTTTTGTATAGTTTTTCAAATGGTGAAACTCCTACAACTGATGAGGGAAGTCTATTAATTATGTATTCAGCTGCTAGAACACAATGACCCCAAAATTTAATAGGTATGTTGGCTTGAAACCTGATAGCTCTAGTTACTTCTAGTATATGTCTATGTTTTCTCTTAGCTACTCCATTTTGCTGAGGAGTATAAACACATGTTCTCTGATGAATAATGCCTAATTTTTTAAATAGATTACTACAGATGGTATTGACAAATTCTGTTCCATTGTCTGTTCTTATTGTTTTAACATTCTTGTTGAATTGTGTTTGAACAAAGGTTAGAAAGTACTGAATAATAACACACACATCAGACTTCAATTTTAACAGATAAATCCATGTCATTCTAGAGTAGTGATCAACTATAGTCAAGAAAAATTTATTTCCATCAAATGTAGGAACCTTATAAGGCCCCCAAATATCCATATGAACTAGTTCAAGGCACTCAGTACTTCTAATACAACTTGATGGAAAAGGTATCTAGTTTGTTTTGCACAAGGACACACATTGCACTTATTTAATACTTCTGCTATAGAATCAGTTTTATTGTGAACCATTTTCCTAAGAACAGATAATGACACATGACCAAATCTTTTATGCCATAGGCTTATGTCTTCTGCACTAAGCACTTCCTTTATAAGTAGACTGAAATTCATATCTTTATTAGCAAGTTGACTCAGTAGAATGTATAGGCCATCTCTTTCTTTACCAATCTCCTTCACCCTCCCATTGAAGAGATCTTGAAAAATACAAAAGTGAGGGTAGAAGGTTGCAGCACAAGCTAGTTCCTTAGTCATTTTTGACACAGACATTAGATTAAATTTGAACTGAGGTAAATGAAAAACATTGCTAATTGTACTTCTAGAAGATATTGAACTAGTTCCAGTATGGGTAACATTTGAAATTTCACCATTAGGAAGACACACTCTCTTAGGATTAGTATTTTGCAACTATAGAGTCTTGATTTAACATGTTAATATTAGACACCATATAATTAGTTGCACCGGTATCAATAATCCACTCTTTTGGACAATTTGAAACTAATAAGGCAGTACTCATACCTGCTACATTCGTTGAAGAATTATTGTTGTTGCCTTCTAGATTGGTTTTGTTTAGAATTTGTAAAATCTGCTCATACTAGTCTTTTGTGAATGCTCCTATCTGAGGCAGTGAACTATCAGTGACTTGACCATTTGTCATCTGAGATGCTTGCTGATAATTCACATTAGACTGGTGCTGTGGAATTTCTGCAAGAGCATTGTAAGCTGCTGGACCTGTTGTTGTACCTCTTGTTCCATTGTTATAAGATTCAGGCCCTTTCATTTTAGATTTGAAATCTGGAGGATAGCCAACTATCTTGAAACAGTTTTCTTTACTATGACCTCTAATTTTATAGAAATCACACTGAACATTATAATTCCTTTTATATTTTTGATTTCCCATATTTTTTGTATACATTGCAATATCATAATTCTCAGTAGTGATTGCCGGATTTGCACCTAAAATTCCAGAAGTAGCTGCCACTGCCTTTTGGCTTTCATCACTTATAACGATCGAGTATGCTTGATTTACTGTTGGTAGTGGTCGTCTCATAAGAATTTGACTTCTTGCTTGAGAGTAAGACTCATTGAGACCCATGAGAAATTGGTATACCTTTAGTTTTTGTAGATAAACTACAAAATCTCTGGACCTTGGACAATCACAGCCAGGAACTGGGATTAATGCCTCAAATTCTTCCCACACGTCCTTCAGTTTTGAATAATACACAGACACGGACGAAGTGCCTTGAGTAAGAGTAGCAATTTCTTTGAGCAAGTTAAAGGTTCTTGCATCATCTACTATATACCTTTCATATAGATCATCCCAGACTGTCTGAGCATTAGATGCATACATAATCCCACCAAGAAGGCTACTATTCACGGAATTCATGATCCAAGAGAGTAAAATAGCATTTACTCTCTCCCAATGATTC
>NW_017672757.1:7817-8935 GCF_001879085.1 Nicotiana attenuata | reverse complement strand
ATCTGAGTTACTAAAGCAAATATACAAATATATCAAATTTATGATATGGCATTAGAATACTTTTGTGTGACATACTTTTTTTCTTTATTATATTGTCTAAATAAGATCAATATCCATCATTTTTAAGAGCTTGTGCTTTTCGTAAAATTTTATTTTATAACTCAAACACATAGTTTAATAATATTTACATGATTTTAAATATTTTATATTTATTGATATAGAATTCACGCGCAACGCGCGTATCCTAAAATTAGTGAACAAATAAAAGTGAACGGAGGGAGTTATAGTCTACACAAGAGTATCTATCTAAATTACCTTTTAGATTTCTCTTAAACATACCATTTAATTAGCACTTCATTAATTATAGGATGAATTGGAAAGGAAAAAAAGCAATTAATGCTTCTTGTTTGTTAAATCGCCAAGTATTTTGAAACAAATTAAGTTTTTCACCAAAGCAATTACAATATTTTGGAGCAGAGGAAGTATTATGAGTATCTGTATCTCCTTAATACTGACGAATTACCGAAAATATTATTTTACTTATTCCTCAATGTTTATTGTACAACGTACATCAGATATTCCTTATAAATTTAATCAACAAAAGCTTTATTGCCATTGAATATAAGGATCATATCCAAGATATTATATTATTACTAATTTTTTTTTTTGGTTACTATATCTTAGCAGACATATAGGTAAGGTGACGGCAGGTTGATAACCTACATAAAGCAATTAATTACAGTAAATAAAAAGACGGAAGAAGAAGACTAGACTATTTGCTAATCTACACAAAAATTATTATCCTACTCAACTATACTGCCAGCCTCTTTAATTTTCCTTTGACTAATTACACTTTTTTGTAGAATAAATCCCTTCCGCTTGAAAAATTTATTAAGTTTCTTTTCTTAATTTAAAATGCGAATTTCCCCTCTTGCATAATTTGGATTCTAGTATATATCAATAGTTGATGTGATATGAGTTGAGTTTAAATAAAAAAAGTATGAATTCATATGATCAACTGATCACGCCCAACTATGCCTTCTAAAAAAGAACTCTGCGGACGTTGCAAATATAACCCGAGTATTATGCCCAGGGTCGAATCCACAGAGAGTTAACCT
>NW_017672757.1:0-3651 GCF_001879085.1 Nicotiana attenuata | reverse complement strand
CAGCAAAGAGGAACTCCATTTCCCGCCTCCGGATCTCTTCATACATCTCCACTTTTTCAACTCGGAGGGCAGCCCGATCAATCGGGATTTCCTGAATGAACGTTTTATTAGCTTTGGCACGGAAGTCATCCTCAGCCTATTCCGATTGGAATCTAGATTCATCATAAGCAGGTCGGTGGGAAGGACCGCCAGAGCGCCTGTGCCTTTTGGGAGCCATTAATCCTGAAAACAGTTAACAAACCATCAACCAATTGCATTAGCTAATGCCAATAAGATGGTTACTCAGACTTCACCACCCAATGACACCAGCTATAACAAACTCAACAACAGCTCCACCTTTTCCGTACCACATCCGGCAACATACACCCCACACTTATTCCATTCAATATTATCCCCGATATACAACACCACCAAAAGACAAACACCATTCTCCAACAATTAGCACCTATGCTAACAAAACTACAACGCAATTATCTTTTACAACAAGTCACCATACAACAACAACCATCCTGTACAACACCCCAAACCTAAGTCGGGCTTAGAACACCCCCAAAAATAGACAACATAGTACCACCATTCTTGGGCAACACATGACCCAATACCATTATACACCATAAAACTAGTTTAGGTCTCCAAACCACCAAAACAATTTCACAATTATATTATAATGGAGACCCCAACTAATGTGGCACCAACAACCCCCCAAACATCAACTACAACAACAATAACCATAGTAATCATAAAAGAAAGCAAAAAAAAAAAATTGAAATTACTATACTAATCCTAACTAGGGTTCAACTACAATTACAATATTAACAAATTACACTACTTAGAAAATAAAGAAATAGAGAGAGAGAAGAAGAACTTACTTGAGTTGAAGAGAGGAGAAAAATGGAGGTATGGGAGTGGAGGTTGGGGATGAAGGGTGTTGAAGAAGAAGAGGAAGAGAGAGAGTTGGTTTGTGAAGAGAGAGGGAAAGAAAGAGGGGAATGGGGGTGTGGGGCGGAATATTGTGTATTTAGATGAGGGGGTGTTTTAGGGGGTTTTAAAAAATTAGGAAAAGAAAGAAAAGAAAAAAAAATTAAAATAACACACTTACCTGGCCGCGTCTGGGCCTGCCGCGGTTCTGCCGCGATCGCGGTGGAACCGCGGCAGTGAAGTTCCGCGGGCGTAATCTACCGCGGTTTCACCGCGGTCGCGGTGGAGCCGCGGTAGAACGCCTGTTCTGATTCTAACGCCCAACAAACCCCCCCTTTTTTTTTTAATGGTTACAATTACAACAATGTCATGGGTTGCCTCCCATGTAGCGCCTGATTTAACGTCGCGGCACGACTCATATGAGCGAAATCACGGTTTGCTCGATTTCTGAGGTTCATTCAAATGTAGCTCGGTTATCTTCTTAGGCTCGTTCATACCCACATACAATTTCAACCGCTGACCATTGACTCTAAATGTACGAGAGTCATCTTCAGTAGAAACTTCCACAGCTCCGGATGGAAACACCTCAACCACACGAAATGGTCCAGACCACCTTGACTTTAGCTTACCTGGGAATAACCGCAGTCTTGAGTTATAAAGTAGTACCCTGTCTCCAGGTTTGAAATTTCGTTCAATGATGTTCTGATCGTGAAGCCTCTTCATTCTCTCTTTATATAGCCTTGTGCTCTCAAAAGCAAGATACCGGAACTCCTCTAGCTCATGTAATTCCGTGACTCTCGACGTGCCCGCAGCTTCCAAGTCTAAATTGAGTTGTTTCAGTGCCCACCACGCTTTATGTTCCAGTTCTACAGGTAGGTGACAAGCCTTCCCAAACACCAACTTATATGGTGACATCCCAATTGGTGTCTTGAATGCTGTCCTGTAAGCCCATAGCGCATCATCCAGCTTCCTTGACCAGTCAGTTCTTGTAGCATTTACAGTTTTTGTCAATACGCTCTTGATCTCTCTGTTGGACACCTCAACCTGTCCACTGGTCTGTGGGTGGTACGGAGTAGCCACCTTGTGGCGCACATCATATTTAGCCAACAACTTCTCGAAGGCCCGGTTACAGAAATGAGTTCCTCCATCGCTGATAATTGCACGTGGTGTCCCAAAGCGGTTGAATATGTTCTTCTTTAGAAACCCGACTACCACCTTAGCATCATTGGTAGGTAATGCAGCAGCTTCCACCCACTTGGACACGTAATCTACAGCAACAAGAATGTATTTATTGCCATAGGAGTTGACGAAGGGACCCATGAAATATATCCCCCAAACATCAAACACTTCCACTTCTTGAACTGGGTTCATGGGCATCTCGTGACGCCGGGAAATGTTCCCGGTGCGTTGACATTCATTGCAGCTCTTGACCCATAGGTAAGAATCCTTAAATACCGTTGGCCAGAAAAATCCGGCCTCTAGCACCTTAGCTGCCGTCCTGATGCCTCCAAAGTGACCGCCATACGCCGAAGCGTGACAAGCCTGCAAGACAGAAGATTGTTCGATCTCGGGGACGCATCTCCGGATCATATTATCAAGGCATATTCTAAACAAGTAGGGCTCATCCCAGTAATACCATTGGCTTTCGCGAAAGAATCTCTTCCTCTGAACCGATGACAGGTCGTGAGGAACAATACCACTGGCCAGGTAATTAGCATAGTCTGCATACCAAGGCGCTTCCTGATGAGTGGTAACGAGCAGCTGCTCGTCTGGAAAAGTTTCCAGAATTTCCTCCACTTCTACTACATTTTCAGCTCCTTCAAGTCGTGATAGGTGATCAGCGACTTGATTTTCAGTGCCCTAGCGGTCACGAATTTCAAGATCGAACTCTTGTAGTAGCAACACCCAACGAATCAGGCGTGGCTTAGAGTCCTTCTTTTCTATTAAGTATCTAAGAGCCGCATGGTCAGAGTATACGATTACCTTGGATCCTATTAGATAGGACCGAAACTTGTGAAAAGCAAATACCACAGCTAGCATCTCCTTCTCTGTCACTGTGTAGTTCAACTGGGCTCCACTCAGCGTCCTACTAGCATAGTAGATTGGGTGCATCAGTTTGTCCTTTCGCTGGCCCAGCACTGCCCCCACCGCATAGTCACTGGCATCACACATCAATTCGAACGGTTGCTCCCAGTCAGGGGCAACGATTATGGGTGCTGTGACCAACCTTTGCTTCAACTCCTCAAAAGCTACCCTGCATTCATCAGAAAATCAAAGGGGTGATCTTTCTCTAACAACTTACAGAGAGGGTTGGCAATTTTGGAGAAGTCCTTAATGAACCTCCGGTAGAATCCGGCATGTCCAAGAAAGCTCCTTATGGCTTTGACTGAAGTTGGCGGCGGCAGCTTTGCTATGACATCAACCTTTGCTCTATCAACCTCTATTCCTTTGCTTGACACTCGGTGCCCCAAGACTATACCTTCTTGTACCATGAAATGGCACTTTTCCCAATTCAGAACCAAGTTAGTCTCGATGCACCGTTTCAGCACACGCGTCAGATTCACTAGGCAGTCCTCAAATGAGTTCCCCACCACTGAGAAGTCATCCATGAACACCTCCATTATATCTTCTACCATGTCAGTAAATATGGCCATCATGCACCGTTGGAATGTGGCGGGTGCATTGCATAGACCAAAGGGCATCCTCCTGAAGGCATAAATTCCGTACGGGCAT
>NW_017672756.1:115271-171247 GCF_001879085.1 Nicotiana attenuata | reverse complement strand
ACCCTTTTTGGGTACTACAACTACGTTGGCTAACCATTCGGGGTATTTAACTTCCCGGATGGACCCTATGTTTAATAGCTTAGTTACCTCCTCGTGGATGAAAGCCTGCTTGACCTCGGATTGGGGCCTTCTCTTTTGTTTGACTGGCCGGAATTTTGGGTCTGTGCTCAACTTGTGAGTCGTGACCTCCGGGGGTATGCCTGTCATATCCAAATGGGACCAAGCAAATACATCTTCGTTAGCAGTAAGAAAAGAAAGCAAATTTTTCCTGAGCTCGGTAGTTAAACCCGAGCCCAGGTATACCTTTCGGTCTGGCGCACTCGAACGAATAGGGATCTGTTCCAGCTCTTCGACCGTTGATTTGGTGGCATCGGACTCATCCGGAGTCACGAAAGATCGGGGAAGGAAGAAGTCTTCTCCGAAGGTAGATTCTGGTTCAGCCTCTTTTACCGGAGGCTTACACTTTGACTGCTATTTTGCCTTGGACACCTCATCTACTGCGAACATCTCTCTTGCGGCGCATTGCTCCCCGTACACAGTGATGACCCCCTCGGCAGATGGGAATTTCAGCATTTGGTGCAGCGTGGACGGTACGGCCCCGATGTCGTGTATCCAAGGTCTTCCGAGCAGGGCGTTGTACCTCATATCGCCCTTGATAACACAGAACTTGGTCGCTTTTGTAACTCCGCCCACGTCGATCATCAGAGTTATTTCCCCTCGTGTTGTCTCCGTAGCCATATTAAATCCATTCAATACTCTTACCTCAGAAATTATCTGCCCTGTCAGTCCCAACTGTTCGACGACCCACGACCGAATTATGTTAGCCGAGCTTCCGGGATCGACCAAGACACGCTTGACTTTAGTGTCTCGGACCATCATGGATATTACCAAAGCGTCGTTATGGGGTTGTGCTGGTCCATCGATTTCCTCGTTGCTAAAACATAGTGTTCCCTCTGGTGCATAATCCCTGATCCGCTTCTCCCTTGTGATCGATATCTTGGTACGTTTCAGTATTGGTACTTGAGGTGCGTCTTCCCCTCTAATTATCATGTTTATGGTGTGCCGGGGTTCCTTCCTATCGGCTGGTCGATCTCGATTTTCGTAATGATTTTTGGCCCGATCACTGAGAAATTCTCGAAGGTAACCTTCATCGAGCAACCGGGCAACTTCCTCCCGCAGTTGCCTGCAATCTTCGGTTCTGTGGCCATGTGTGTTGTGGTACTTACATATTAACTTGGGATCCCTCCTCGATGGATCGGACTGTACGGGTATGGGCCATCGGGCTTCTTTGATACGTCCGATCGCCGACACCAGGGTAGCCGAATCGACACTGAAATTATATTCAGCTAATCGGGGTGCTTCCTGTCTATCGACGGCTTTCCCGAGGTTGGCCTTCGGTAACGGTCTTCTGTTCCTCTCATAGCCGCGGTCGTTCCTCGTAAATTTAGGCCTCCTATCATCCTGATACGGCCGATATCTTTCCTTGTTCGGTCTCGAATCTTTGTAGTTTTCCCTACGAGGTCGATCGAAATTCCTATGTGTGGACGGTGAATCCGAACTTGCTCCGCCGTGGTCGTCCTCTACCCTTATCTTCGATTGGTACCGGTTATGGATGTCTGCCCACGTAACTGCTGGAAACTCGATCAGACTTTGCTTTAATTGCCTGGATGCGGCTGAGCTGTTGGCGTTCAATCCTTGAGTGAAGGCTTGTACTGCCCAGTCATCCGTGATTGGGGGAAGATCCATCCTTTCCATTTGAAATCGAGACACAAATTCCCGGAGTGTCTCGTTTATGCGCTGTCGGACCTTGAATAGGTCGGATTTCCTTGTTTCTACCCTGATCGCCCCGGCGTGAGCTTTCACGAAGGCATCGGCTAACATGGCGAACGAATCGATGGAATTTGGCGGTAAGTTATGATACCACGTCATTGCCCCCTTGGACAAGGTTTCTCCAAACTTTTTCAACAAAACTGACTCGATTTCATCATCTTCGAGGTCGTTTCCCTTAATCGCGCATGTGTATGCTGTCACATGCTCGTTTGGGTCCGAGGTCCCATTATACTTCGGGATATCGGGCATTCTAAGTTTCTTAGGGATAGGTTTTGGGGCGGCACTGGATGGGAACGGTTTTTGTACAAACTTTTTAGCGTCAAGGCCTTTCAGGACCGGAGGTGCACCTGGTATTTGGTCGACCCTGGAGTTGTATGTTTCTACTTTTTTATCGTTGGCCTCGATTTTTTCCTCCCCCTTTTCGATTCGTTCGGTCAATTCTTCTAGCCTCCTAAGAACCGCAGAATCAGCATCCGGCCCACCCCGTTCCGGCTGTACTAGGGTCGGATTGATGATTGCAGCTGCACGGGGAGCCTCCTCGGACCTGACAGGCTCCTGGACCCGGCTCTGGAGCTGAGCTATAGCCGATTGCTGGGCTTGCAGCATGTCAAAAATCATTTTAAGGTTGATAGTCTCTTCGCCGACTGCCTGGGCCCTCGAATCGTCCTCTCCCCGGACGCTATGTGATGATCCGGAGGCCTGATCAGTGTTGAGCGCCATCCGGGAATCGGCATCTATCGGGTTTTCGAGCCCGGGCATTCCATTGTTTCCTGTCTGCTGTTCAAGTTCGTTGTTGATTGATTGTGCCATTCTATGAGTTGGTAATTTGAATGTAAGATGGACTCTTTTGCAAAGAACCAGTGTACTGTGATGCGTCAAGAAAGAGTATCAAAGAGCTCACTAATATCCTTAGCCCCACGGTGGGCGCCAAACTGTTTACCCTGGAATCCGGATAACAATTGAATTTATATGGGGTTTTAAGGATCCGTGAACTAAAAGATACAAAAGGTTTGGATTGAGGAAAATAAAAGATAAAGACTCAACAATTGCTGTTAAAGTAAATAATCACAGAATATAATATTGCTTAGAACAATTGTGCTTGATAGCGTACAAGAATTGAGAGAGATGGTACTGTAGTGTAATGGTTTTCCATTCCCTCTTTATGGGGTCTTCTCCCCTTTTATACATTCTGATTAAGGGTAAAAATAAGGTAGGTAAATTAATTACATCGTGGATCCCTGTAATTACGCCTTAATGGCCTGAAGTGGTTGAGAAAATCACGTTTGGGCGAGATATCCGGCGACGCTTGGTTATCCGTTACGAGTCCGGCTTCCGACCTTGTGTGTTTCTCCATCCGGTGGTGACTCATATCGAGCTCTGCAACGGTCTCGAAATGACTCGACCTCGGTTGTTGACGTGGCCGTCGTTCTACCTTGCATCCAGGTCGGGTTCGATGGCCCCGACTTGCCCCGGACCGGACCCAACCCGGTCGGGCTCAAGCAAAAAGGGTATCACCCAATACAGTTTCATAACACGTTATCAGCACGAGACTCTAACCAATTGAGTAGAAGCTTTGGGATTGAGCATAATGATTGTCAATTACTCCATAAAATTCCTTCATGATTAAATTCTGGATTTAAGGTAAGTATTTTACCGTATTTTTCTCTTTTATTCTATACTTTGATTTTAAATACAAGCAAAGACAACAAAGTTTGATTATAACTCTAATGGGGTTTGTAAGAAATTATAACCACCTGAAGTGGTAAAATTTCTTTGCCTCGCCATGATCAAATTCATGTATGATTGTGGACAAAGAATTGAAAACTCGTCCCATTGAATTTGTTCCATTCTCATTCCCTTAAGAGAATGTGATAGCAGTATGTGATAAGTCTGAAAGAAGACAAAATTATTACTATGTATGTATCAATGGATATGGACGTGGCAATAGACGAAATTATAATCGTCATCATTTGTGGTAATGAGAATAATAAGGATTCTCAAAATAATCCTTCACTCTGTGAAAGTAATATTTGTCATCGATTTGACATGAGATTTTATAAAGCACATATAGATGATTATGGTCCATTCATGATGTGAATGTGACAACATCTTATTTATGAATACATATTCACTCTTGGAAGAATATGAACGTGCTAGTGGTAGTGAATATACCACACTCACCTCTAGAAGGAGGTTTGAGATGATATAAGAAAACAATGTCATTTTTATGGCATGAGTGGTCATTGGTCACGTACCTATTGTATGTCAAAATAACTTGGTAATGTGATTATTAAAGAATCACATTAATGCAAGAAACATATCTTGCATATAATTTTGACCATAACCATAATGGTATAACTTTCTCTTTAAAAGAGATATTCACCATATGGATGTTGATGAATATGTGGTAGTACCAAATTAATTGAGAGCTCTGGAAGAGCCAATTATTACTATTTTGGAGAAACACAATTGATTACCAATAAGGTATTGTGTTGTAGTAAGTCTCAAAGAAACTTATTCAGTTTCCAAAGTATACGCGAAAGCGGTTGATTATATTGAGACTATAAATAAAGGAAAGATTCAATATCTTCTATTACTACAATTTGTAGCGGGGCAATATGTATGTGAAAAGCTACCCGCTTTATTCTCCAGTTTGTACTATACAAAGAAAAGAATACCACAATAAAGTGGATGTTTATTGATATAAAAACCCATATCATAATAAACTTGGAGTTTATTGATAATTGCACACGTCATGGCGTAAATCTGAAGTTTATCAATATTGATAATTTATTCAGTTGGCATAATTGGTTTAGCCATATCAATTTAAGTATAATGTGCAAAAATAATAGAGAATTCACATGGGTAAATATTAAAGAACTAAAAAGTTCTTTACGAATTCTCTTATATTGCTTGTTCTCATTAATTAATAAATCAACTAAAATTGGGATTGAATCCCATGAATGCTGGAAATATCAAAGGTGAATATGGGCCCATTCACCAGCCATTATACCACATAAGATGCATCTATGAGATGGTTACATGTGCAATTATTAATAACCCGCAACATGGTATTTTGCGAGGTAACGTGCTCAATAATTTAATTTCGAGCATAATTTCCAGATTTTCTATTCAAGATAGTTTATCTTGATAAGTTGGCTTACATCACAGTTGGTTTAGCAAAATGATTTATTGAGTGCCTCCACTTAATAGCTAAACTATTGCTTATGAGAACAAAGTTATCTATATCACTTTGATATAGGTTATATACGAAAGTATATTACATTCTCCCCTCACAAGTGGTTTCAGGTTCAGGAACCAAATAATTTCATCTCATTATTATTGATGTGCGGTGTATATTTTGATTAACACCATAACGCACAAAGATGAGTTCTCAAAGTTGAGGAAACAAGTTAGTTTTTCTAACATGAGGGGGAGACAAGATACAACAGTTGAGAAAAAGTTACATGGAATGAATTATCATTTATACATCTATATCCCCGAATAAAATAATATGAACTTGAAGTTCATAAAAGGATAATTCAGTTGCAATATATTGCAAAGCATGCCAGACGCATTTGCTGACCCAAAGAAAGTAACTATATTCTCATTGCAAATGCTCCTATTAAGTCCTAGAAGGACAAAGTCTACGCTTAAAGCGTATAGACAAATCGGTTTCAAATAAACTTCTTGATAAAGAAGATGATCAAATGATCAAAATGATCATAATAAAGGAGGCAAGTGATCTGGAAGATCACATGACATAACACTTTATAAAATCTCAGGAGAGATTCAGGAACCTGAAAATATGAATGAAGAGATCTCTATGTCATGTCTTTATGAAAATAAAGCTGGAACCGATATAAAATGTTTGTCGATGACATCTATAATAGCGCTAAATATATATGAGGATCTTAAGTCTGAAGAAACAATTCGAATAGATTTGGTTTTATATGAAAGACATGTAGTTTTGAACATGTAGTTCAAACACTTGAAAGTATAAAGTCAATGGTGTGTGCAATCAGTTTTCGATATCTTATATATCTAGCATGACATGAAAACTTGATATGCATCTAATTAAAGTCTATTATATGACTTATATGACAATCCTTGAAGGATTTAAATTGCTTAAAGCATATAGAATTCATGGTCACGAAGTACTATATCCTAAATGCAATTTGTGCACATATGTATCTTGCTATAACTATGAGCATGATAATATGATAGCAAGAGTTTTCACCTCTATGTGAAGATATTGAACTGACGATTCCAACAAGATCATATGAAGACAATTCATCTCTATCAAGAATGATGATTTCAAGGTGAAATATAATCATTCAAGTTAATATGCCTGATTTGTTCATCAAATCTCTACCAAAGATCTTTTGAAGATGATGCACAAGATTGGAATGCAAATGCTTAAGGATGTGAAGTGATGCTCTCATGAGGGGAAGTTAATACGCGTTGTACTCTTTTTCCCTTACAAGGTTTTGTCCCACTGGATTTTCTTTGCAAGGTTTTTAACGAGGCAACCAAAAGGCGTATTTCTAAGCATGTGTACTCTTTTTTCTTCTCTAGAATTTTTTTCCCACTGGGTTTTATTTTAATTAAGGTTTTAACGAGGCATATTATCTGTTGAATAGACATTCAGGGGGAGTATTATAAATAGAATTCTATTTATGGTGAATGTTTATATTTAGAGAGATCCTAGAGTTTATTACTTGGTGGCTAAGTCAACCTCTCCCTATAAATAGAGGGTTCTATTCCATTGTAATTCATCCCAAATCAATAAGAATTCTCTCCCTCTACTTTTCTCTGCAATACTCTTCTTCTTTTATTGTTTCATAACCGTTTCATAACAAAACATAAATTTTTTATAGGAAGCACAGGAATATAACTCCTACAAAATCTTAATCTGAAGTCTCATCTAAATCCTTGGGATAGAATTTATGGATCACATAGTTATCTGTCTCTCCTAGTCGATTCAACCGTGACATTGACAGCGGTTAACCACCTATATAATCCTAATATATTGAAACGCTTCTTATAAAGATACAACATAGCCGGGGAGCATCGATGAGGCAGCTGCACATTGAAAAACAATTAAGATAAGACACTCTATATCAGTTTGGAAATCAAAGAATTGAATAAAGCTGTGGTTCAAAAGTCGCAAAATCTTTCAGCACTCTTACAATTGTCAATAACCCTTCAATTTGCATAAATAAAATCCAAATTCATAGTAATCTATTCTCTATCTCCTACAAAAAGCACATTCCTGGCTGTCATTCCTTATCAACCCTATCATCAAACCCAAGACCAGGGCTTGGTACTTCCTTGCCGGAATAACTCCTGTTATCTGCCAAAAGACACATGAATTACTGTTGTGCACATTGCACTCTTTGCGCACCACCATGCATATCGTCCTCATCATCTTCCTCGTATGCCTCTTGGGCCTGCTGCTGCCTCTTCCTACGCATCTCTTCTTCCATGTTCACATCATGCAAAGTGGTCTCCTCGCACTCGTCCAACTCCATATCGGAAGCTTGTGTTTTAGGCCTTGGCGGCAGTACTGCTTCAAGGTTCTTGCACATCTCTGGAGCAAATGTATCGGGGAAGTCTACAGTGAAGTGAATGTACAGTTTTCCCCTCATGAATGGCCTTTGGTACATTGGCATTCCTTCATCATTTATGCCCTTAAATTGATCTAGGTGCCAAAAAGAAATTACATGATCAGTAAACATGAGGATATTTTCAGACAACTTGTAAGTAAAACATTGGCCATAGCATCCATGAGCAAATGACAATCATGTAGACACATGCTTTTTTATGCATGCTCATATGTATAGATAAAGAGAGAGTGTAGACTTGGATACTTTTTCTAAATTTCCCAACCAATGTCTGGTACCTGCTTTAGGGCCCCACTAATCCGGATTCACATTAGAAGTCCCACTTTGGGGTTTAGAGTACTCCTTACCAGCTGCAACTTCAATCCTAGGGCTCGAACTCGAGACCTTTGGTTAAGAATGTTCTTTTTATTTAAGCACTAAGTGCTGAAAAAGTAGACTTATAAACATATAAATTCATACATGCATAAAAAAAAGAACTGAAAGGATAGACCAAGAACTACAATGAAGTTTGACAATTGTCTAGTTACCAGTTTGAGGACTCAAAGAAAAGCATACAAATGCCAGAAAATTAATTAATTATTAGTATTCACATAAAATATATTAGGTTAGTACTAGACAGCAGTTGCCAGGAGACATAATTGACAGAAGCAGCCTATACAGGGAGACTCCAATACATTGCAAATGACAGTTAAGCACAAATATCAGAATCAAAAGGCCATCAGGTTTCTTCAGCTTACCAGGCTTGACAACTTCTCCAGGTTGGGATTTAATGAGCAGCTGTCTGCTGTCTAGGTGTGTCAAGACGAACTGGAAACCACATAGCGCCTCAGTCAAGGTCAAGGTGTGCTCTACAAAGAGATCATCTCCCTTACGCTTAAACTTGGGGTGTTCCTTCTGTTGTAATATAAAAACTATGTCCCCAGTGATAGTTTCGGGCTGCGAAAAAAAACACAAACCATGTTAAGAATCAATACATTTTTGGTCATTAAGAAACAAAACATTTCAAACACTTTGTTGCATATCTTACCGCTTCGTCAGCCTCTCCTGGGAATGTAATCTTTTGTCCATTCTGCATACCCTTCTCCACATGAACTTCCAACACCTTCTTCTGCTGCACAACTTTCTCACCCTTACACTGTGGGCACCTATCTTTCTCGTTGATTTTCTCACCAGTACCCTTACAATCGTTACAAGGGTGCTGCATCTGCTGGATCATGGGGCCAAGTTGTCTGATAGAAACTTTCATTCCAGACCCTTGACAACCCGAACATTTCATTGAAGCACCTGATTTAGATCCTACTCTGGAAATACAAATATATAACCACTGTCAGCAAATCCTCATTAGATCATGCAAAATATAAATAATCAGATTGCATACTCACCCCTTGCATTTTGAGCACAACACATTGCGAGATAGTGATAGCTTCTTTGATGTCCCACTGTAGAGATCCTCCAAAGAGACCTTGAGAGGGTGGACAACATCCTCCCCTTTCCTTTGCCTTCTTCCTCTGCTGCTTCCACCACCTGGACATCAAATAATCCATATCCGTGAGAAACTAATTGGAGATGCATAAAAGGAATCAGTACTTCAACTACAAACATGGTTGAAAACATACCGCCAAATCCACCGCCACCAAAGAATGACTG
Source organism: Nicotiana attenuata (assembly GCF_001879085.1). Taxonomy (NCBI): domain Eukaryota; kingdom Viridiplantae; phylum Streptophyta; class Magnoliopsida; order Solanales; family Solanaceae; genus Nicotiana; species Nicotiana attenuata. Next base: position 162,143 of record NW_017672756.1, on the reverse strand, counting down.
GAATATGTCAAATGGGTCGTGTGCACCACCTCCACCACCCATTCCTTCCTTAAGAGCATCTTCACCGTACTGATCATAAATCTCACGCTTCTCTGGGTCACTCAAAACCTCATAGGCTTGGGCAAGCTCCTTAAACTGAAATATAAATTTGAAAACAAAATAACTAATCTATTGACAACACTGCAAAACAAGCGTCACCATAACCGCTCCACTAAAAAAAATAATCAACATTAAACACAACCATTACAGCTTACACTTTGGCACTATTAGTGAGCAAAAAAGCAACCCAGCCAGCTAATCATGAGTTAGAGAAGCAGAAGTTTTGTCAAACATATCACGATAACCACGCAGTTTCATATAGTACCTAACATCTAAAGTTGAGAGCTAAAAAGCGAGGTGTCAATTACAAATAGGTCAAGGTGACACCAAAACATTTACACTACTTCTACTTCGGTTAAGCAGAAAAATTTATAGAATTCTTTTTTACCCACCCCCATTGACTCAACTTCTAACCTACCGCATAGAGTACACAAACTAAGTCAACCCTACCAGAGATCACAATAAAACTTCTGTTTACCAACTGCGACACCTGAATAGGGTTAAAAACAACATTTTATACGTCTATAACATTTTTTTAACCCCTTTACACAAAGAAAACAGGTTTAAATCCCAGGTATGACTTTTGTTTATTTATTAAGTTCCCTTGTCATAATTCCTGGCTCCGCCACCGCCTAAAGTAATCCACCAAAAGGTAGGTTAGATAAACAGGAAAAAATTCACCTCAGTTTTTTGGTTTAACCACTACTGGATTTGAACCCTAGTCCCCCATGACTCATTCCACCTTCACTAACAAAATTAATTTTACCGTTTCAATTTTCCCAGTACAATTATAAACTACGACGGATCCTATGTAAACAGTAAAAATTACAAACACTATAAATCCATAAACAAAAAAGAAAGTCAGAACAGTAAAAACAGTATATTAAAAAGTGAAGAATTGTACTTTTTCAGGATCACCGCCCTTATCAGGATGATTTTTAATGGCGGCTTTACGGTAAGCTTTTTTCAGATCATCTTGTGAAGCACTCTTAGGAACTCCTAAGATCTCATAGTACTTCGAGTTGTCACTCTTCTTTGGTGCTCTCCCGAACATCTTTGATTTCAACTTAATTACTCAATTTTCACCTGCAAATCACAAATCTAATTCACCAACTATGAATTGTGATTACGTTAAACTGAATTAAATCAGCAAGAATTTATAGATTTATAGTAGTACGTACCGATTGAAAATTGAAATCCAAAGTTGAGAAGATTTGGGATTTAGGTATTTGGGAATGAAAAGGAGAAGAGGAAGGAGGCGGCTAGCGTAGGATCTGTGGTTTTATTGAAGGAAGGGAATGAACGGCCTAGATTTGTTGTTGGGCTTTAATGGAAGAATCTAGAAGGTCTTCAATTTTGTGCGGTCATAGGTAGGCTCACCGATTTAAAATTGGATTCAACTCTATATATGTTCCCACTCAACAAACCTTGTTCACCTAATTGAGTTTAAGTATATTATTTACGGATAGTATAGATAATCAAATTATTTTTTACATTATAAGATTATTTTACCCCATTAGTGGGATTAGACTAAGTTGTTCTTCTTGTTGTTGTTGTTGTTGTACTATAAGATTATTTACACATAGTCAGTATACTGCCATAAGTGGGATCCGAAGACTTGTGGTATACGCAAACCTTATCCTACCTTGTGTGAGTTATATAGATTGTTTCTGATGAACTCTCGAGCCTCGGCTCAAGAAATTTATCGAAACAGGTGTACAAATTACAAGAGAAAAAAAGCTAAAATAAAAATACTTAAGAAAGGAAAGTATTGACAACAAAAACAGTAAAGATAACCAAAATAAAGGAAGAATATTAGTAATTAAATTAAAAAATAAGATAATTGGAGTAATAATAATTTATATATACTGATAAGGAAAAGGGAAGGGCAGATAAGGTGCTTTAAACTAGAACCATGCTCAAATTTTTACTTTTTGTGAATAACTAACGTATATACTATATATATTAAGTAGTGTAAAAAGTTATATGGTCGTAGTATATGAGTTAAACTTTACTAGTACTTGCAATGTGATAATCTTTCAAATAATAATCTTAATGTTATGAAAATATTATTGTGAATTTATTTATTATTTCCCCGTAGATAATCGTCTTAAAGAAGATTATCCACTTAGTATTCCATTGAAGTTTATTTCCAAGCAGCCGATGCAGGCAGGTTGCAAGCAAATCAATTGAATGACTTGCAACAGTTTCTTATTAAACAGGCAGGTTGCGAGTAGCTCATGCATACAGCTTATAAACAGCTCAAGAAAAGCCTCGCAACTGCTTTCCATTTTTTTTGTAAATAGAGGAGATTTCAGTTCATTGTGTACATCAGTTTGAAGCTGAATAATATATCAGTCTCTCTATACTTGTCTTTGATTTATTTGCTTTGCAGTCTTTATTTTATAACATGTTATCAGGACAAAACTCTGCCATCTCAAGCAAATATTTCGAAAGTATCAAAGGATGAAAATCAGCAATTGACTATTGGCAACTTGGCAAATAGAGGTAGTGTGCTTCTTCTCTCGTGACAATACTTGGTTAGTCTTTGTTAAAAAAAGAAATCCAACTCTCTGAACACCAGAGGCAAAATTCTACTGCTACTCTTAAGATAAGTACTATGAAATTATGTTCTTTATGTCTTTTGAGCTTGAATAAATATATGTTTATCATGTATGTTAATCACATCTTTCTAGCCAACTAAAATGGTGCAGATGCCATTTTATTTGGATGCGGTTTCGTGAAATTGGAAAGGACAATTGATTTTACTTAAGCTATTATATGGTCGCGAAACTACAACAATAGTTTATGTGGCAAACGGTTGGGGCTATATATGTTTATATAATAACTATTTTTATACTTATTTCATACTTGATCGTTTAGTGAAGGATTAAAAAGTGGATAACAATGTAAGATCCACCTTAAACTCCAGCAGAGATTATAAGAAATATATGATTACCAACAGTGTTAATATTTTTTAAGTCACGTTATTGCTTAACTCCAGCAGAGTAAGGCTACCAGAAGCGGCTATGTTTCAATCTCATTGTAACTAAATTTGTTAACCACCTGAAGAGGTATATACCTATGACCATCAGAAGTGGTAATTTGGGCTTGCTATGGTTATAATGAATATAAGTTAGAAAAATTCTCTATATTATATGCATACCTTGATTTGCTCCTGAAGTAGCAAACATACTAAAGAGGTAATACGTTTGAAAGTGAATGAATAAATACCACAACAAGAGGTAGAATAACAAAGGATGTAAATGTTATTTTGTGGCATGAAGAGTATTGTTGCACGTACCAATCGTACATCGAAACATCTTGAATAATTTGCTAGATTCATTTAAAGCAAAAGGATATATATCTTGTAGTTAGATTTCTACTATAACCACATTAATATATTATGGTCAGTTATTATTCAGTTTCCGGAGGAAAAAACAACTCGTGTATCTTTCCTTAAAGGATGTAATAACTATGTGGTTGCCGCTTTGATGTAAGTATTCAGATGTTAATGATATTTCTCCCTAAAGGATATATTTGTCACAAAGTTAATAGCAGAAATACTGAGATTCTTAATTTTCCTTATTTGTAAATTATTTGATGTTGTTCGTTTGATTATGATTTTCTCTCATGACACTAGAAGTGTCTAAGCAATATTTAGCTCCTGAAGAGCTAATTATTTGTCTAGAAGACACATGACACGAACAGTATCCGAATAATATTAGATTGTGGATAATAAATAAAGGCTCTAAAAGAACTTTTATGCAAATATGTCATTCATATTAAAAAGTTGTTATCAAGACATATATTGTAATAAACCAAAAGTTTAAAGTACGAATGGCTATCATACTAAGAATACAAATGATTAGAAGATTGAAATTTTGTACATTTCCACAATCATAGGAGGTAAAATAATATGTATGTAAGAAATTACCCGTCCTATTCTTCAATATGTACTACATCATGTATCACAATAAACTATAAGTTTATTAATGCAAAAACAGTCACAGTAAATCAGAAGTTTTACTAAGGTAAAAGTAGCTACAGTAAATCAGAAATTTGCTGATACAAAAATAGCACAGTAAATCAGAAGTTTACTAATGCAAAAGTTCATGCCATAGTAAACCAGAAGTTTACTAAGAGATAGCACATGCCATGATAAACTTGAAGTTTTCATTTGTCATTTTTAAATGAGCTATTTGAGAATTAAGATAAGCATATACTGAAGAACTAGAAGATTCTTCAAAAATTCTCTTGTGTTGCTTGTTCTCATAAATAAATTGATTATACCAGCTAAAGTGTAATAACCAAATTTTTTATACATACTTATTAATTTACGAGTTTGAAAATTTATTAAATAGTTGCTGAACATAATTAACTATTACACACATTAAGTTGGTGTCACGACCCAAAATCCACTATAGGTCGTGATAGCTCTCACGCTACCGTCAGGCAAGCAAACATTGATTGATTCACTTAATTACTCATTTTTATTACTTTTGAAATCATAATTTCCATTAATTAAATAATATGAAATAGAATTTACAGGGTGAAACAATGATAATAAGGTGAACTACCATACTAAACATCCAGTAGGAACCCCCAAGATCCGGTGTCACAAGTGCATGAGCATCAACTAGGAAATATGATAACAGACAACACCTATCTAGAATACAAATTAGACAGGAGAATGTAAATAACTCTGATGGGGACTCTGTATGCTGCAGATTCGTACATGGAATGCAGCTCACCGTAAGTCCCCGCGATAGCCGTGCCTCTGCGCCCACAAGATCACTAGACATATATATATATATATATATATATATATATATATATATATATATATATATATATATATATATATATATATATATATATATATATATATATATATATACCTGCACAAAATGTGCAGCAAGTATAGCATGAGTACGTAAATCAACGCGTACCCAGTAAGTATTTAGTCTAACCTCGAAGAAGTAGTGACGAGGGGTTGACTTCGACACTTACTATGGGCTAACAATAAAGTACCAAAATTATAATTAAGCATGGATTATATAAATACAACTGAAAACTCAATAATAAGAAATACATAAACAATTCATTCACTAATGGTATCCCAAATTAATTTTCATCAATTAACAAATTAATCTTTCAAGCCAATGAAATAGTATCAATTATAATTGGCTACCAGAATTTTTACGCACGAATTATGTCGAGGTCGTACGGCCCGATACAACATACAAATATATAAACTGTGCACTGCCGAGGGTCGAACGGCACGAACCATAGATGCATCTATTAACCTGCCAAGACGAACGACCCGCTCCCATGAGAGTAGTGGAATTTACCTCGCTCGCGGAATATACTTGTGACGCTAGTGAACATAGATTCCTCAAAGTTATCGTAATATTCCTCAATTATTTCCAAACATAAGAAATTCAAACTGAAAACTTTTAAATCTTGAAATCCTCAATCTCAGCTCTAATTAAGGCAAATAATAAGCATAATCAAATAACAGTGTCAACAAGGCACGGTGTAACCCTAAGACTACCTAGGCAATAGCATAATTAGTAGCTACACTTGGACTCTCGTCACCTCGTACGTACGTAGTCTCCACAATTAGTAGCAAACAATAATTTAAATCACATGTGGGGTAAATTCCCTCTTACAATATTAGACAAGAGACTTACCTCGTCTTAAAGCCCACTTTCCGGTCACTATTTCACTCTAAAGCCCCAACTTGGTGCCGTTCAATCCGAAACTAGTCAAACGACGTGCAAATTAATCAAAAATATACTCCAATGCTTGAAATTTAACAATTTATAAAAATTCCCAACTCCGCTCGAGAAGTTGGCAGTGGGGCCCATGTCTCGGAACCCAACGAAACTCACAAAATTTGACAACTCATTCAATTACGAGTTCAACCATACTAATTTCATTCAAATCCGACTCTGAATCAGTATTCAAAACTCGAAAATTCGTTTTGTGAAATTATAGAAATTTTTCCGATTTCTTCTTGGAAAATCAATAATCTAACACCGAAAATGAAGATTAATCCATGAAATATAATCACAAGTTAGTCAAGAATGCTTACCCCAAGTTTTGTGGCGAAATTCCTCTCCAAAATCGCTAAATCCCAAGGTTCCCAACTGAAAATATGAAATAATGGCTCAAAGGTCCAAAATAGAGAACTTATAACACTTCCCTGACTTCCTTCTTCGCATTCACGAGCCTCCCGTCGCGTTCGCGCTGAACAAAATTTTCAAAAGCCATTTCCAAACTCTTCTCAGACAACCTCTAGTATAATGATCATAATCTTTTGTACAGAACTCCAAATGATAGATGGTTTAACTTACTGAAGACTGGACACCAAGATCTACAACTTTCATGTTTTGGTCATCTCCAATTCCTTATAGATTTCGAGATATAAGCTGCCAAAGTCAGCCCTGTCCAACACAAATTTCTTCTTCGCGATTTCCAAACATCTTTCCGGACAGCCTGTAGTGTACCAACCATAAATTTTTGTTCACAACTCCAAATGAAAAATGGTTTGCTTTTCTGAAAAGTAGACACAAAGGCTACAACTTTTAGTTTAGGATCATCTCCAAATTCCTTATAGATTAGCGAGATGTAAGCTTCCAAAATCGGACGACGGACAGCAGGAATTCCTTCTTCGTGAACGCGAAGAACAAAGTCCCAACAGCAAAATCCTTCTTCGTGAACGTGAGCGGCTCCTCGCGAACGTGAAGAACAACACCAGACAGCAGAAAACCAGCATCTAAAGTAGCCCAAAATGATCTGATAACACCCGAGAAACACACCCGAGGCCCCGGTGACCCCAACCAAATATACCAACAAGTCCTAAAATATCATACGAACTTAGTCGATGCCTCAAATCACGTCAAACAACGCTAAAAACACGAATTTCACCCCAATTCAAGCCTAATGAAACTAAGAAATTCCAACTTCTACATTCGATGCCGAAACCTATCAAATCAAGTCCGATTGACCTCAAATTTTGCACACAAGTCATAAATGATATAACATACCTATCCAGAATCGGATTTCGACCCTGATATCAAAAAGTCAACTCCTGGTTAGACATCCAAACCTTCTATTTCCAACTTTCGTCATTTCAAGCCAAAATCAACTACGGACTTCCAATTAAATATCCGGACACACTCATAAGTCCAAAATAACCATACAAAACTAATCCCAGGCTCGGAATCCCAAACGGACATTGATAACATTAAAATACTCTTCAACCCAAATTCATGAATTTCTTCCAAAATGCCAACTTTCCACAATAAGTGCCGCAATGCTCCCGGTTCATCCAAAAACCCGATCAGGGCATACTCCTAAGTCCAAAATCATCATATGAACCTATTGGAACCTTCAAATCCCGATTCCGAGGTCGTTTACTCAAAAGCCAAACCTTGTAAACTCTTCCAACTTAAAGCTTCCGAAATAAGAATTTTCCATCTGAAATAACTCCGAGCTTCCCGAAATTCAATTCCGACCACACGTGCAAGTCATAATACCTGAAGTGAAGCTACTCAATGTCTCAAACCGCCAACTGACGCTCCAGAGCTCAAAACGACCGGTCGGGTCGTTACATTCTCCCCCACTTAAACATACGTTCGTCCTCGAACGTGCTAGGAATTGCTCCGGAGTTATCCAAAAATTATTGTTCAACACCTTGTGCACCTACCCGTGACACCACAACCCAGTTGGGCAAATTAGCTCGAGCTGGACTGAAGGTCTTCCCTTTTTCCTAGCCAATAAGCCTTAGAATCAAATTTCGACTCCAAATTTATTTACAAGAGCTAATTCCAACGTACGAACACCGTACGATTCTCCACACGCTGAATTCACACATAATCATGCACCCATGTTGACATCATACAATGCACCTGTGACGACCCAAAGGGTCATCACCGGATTTCTCTCTTTTCCGTGCTTCCGAGGCCTTGAAAACCTCATTTCTGCTTACCTCAATTTGCGTGCGCAGTCCGGGCACGTAGCCGAAAAGCTTTTATGTTGAAATATGTGAACTTTGTGAAAAATTTGAAGAATTTTGATATTAATATTGCTAAACTTGACTTTGGTCAACATTTTTGATAAATGGACCCGGACCCGTGATTAGGCGATCCCGGAGGGTCCGTAGAAAAATATGGGACTCGAGCATATGCCCGGAGTCGAATTTCGAGGTCGAGAGCCCGAGAAATGAATTTTTCTTTGAAATTGTTTTTCTGAAATTATTAAGGAAAATGGAAATGAAAATTGATCAAAAGACTATGGTATCAGGCTCGTATTTTGGTTCCGACGCCCCGTACAAGTCTTAAGTATGTGTTAAGCGCTTTCTGTAAAGTTTGGTCAAAATCGGATGTCATTTGACATGTTTCGGACCTAAATATCTAAAATTTGAAGTTATGAAGTTTGAAATGAAAATGATGATCTTGAGGCTTGATTCAATGATTTTTGATGTTATTTTGGCGATTTGATCGCTCGAGTAAGTTCGTAGGATGTTATTGAGTTAGTGTGTGTGATTGGTTAGGAGCTCCGAGGGCTCGGGAGTGAATTGGAGGTGGTTCGGGGTGTTTTTACACTTAGGAAAGGATCAGATTCTGCTGCATTTTTTACACAGGCATTTTGTTCTTCGCGAACGCGGCCTCAAGCTCGCGTTCGCAGTGCTTTGTTCTTCCCCCTCTTACGCGTTCGCGTCCTACTTCACGCGATCGCGTAGTTCTAATTCCCCCTCCTTCGCGTTCGCATCCTCACTATCGCGAACGCGTAGCTTTACCAGCTTCCTCAACGCGTTCACGAGGCCCCTCACGCGTTCGCGTATAACAGTCCCTGGACCCCCCAACATTTTCTTCTACGCGTTCGCATTCTATTTCACGCGTTCGCGATGGAGTGTCAAGTTTACCCTTTGCGAACACGGCCCCTTTCCCGCGAACGCGAAGGGCAATTTTGCCCAGCGAATTTTTAAGTTAAAAACAGAACAGTAGCTCGGGATTTTCATAAAAATACACGAACTCCTTTCTTCTCCAAGCACTTAGGCGTCCATTGAAGCTCCCTTTCATCGAAACTTCTTGGGTAAGCATTGTTCAACTTGTTTTCTTCAATTTCCTCTATTAATTACTAATTTCCTAGCCCTAAACCATGAATTCAAAGTAGAAAATGGGGGTTTTGGGTAGAGTTAGGGCTTTCGGGAGTTTGGGTGATTCAACCTCAATTTGGGGTCGAATCTTGAAATAAATTATATATTTGAACTCGTGGGGTTACGGGTGATTGGATTTTGGTCCGAGCCTCGTGTTTGGACCATGTGGGACCGGTGTCAAATTTTGGTGTTTTTGGAAGAATGATAGGAATTTCATTTCTAGGCTATGGGATTATGTTTTGAGCCCTTATTGATATTATTGAACTAATTATGCCTAGATATCATTGTTTCGGAGTTGGATTGTAGAGGAAAGGCGGTATTAGAGAGTTGATTGCTATTCTTGGACCGAGGTAAGTGTTTGTTCTAACTTTGGCTTGAGGGAATAGGATTAGGATGTTATTTGCTACTTGCTAAATGTGGAGTACGGTGTATAGGCATGGTGACGGTTGTCTATGCACCGGAGTCTAGCATGACCGTGAGTCTTAATTGCTTTTAATTCGAATGATGCGACACAACTTCCTTGTTTAATTTATAAATTTCATATAATGTGAACGGTTGAGGAAGAATTGTGATTGGTATATTTTGGAGCGTTGGCTCGAACAAGAATGTGATAGTTGAGAAAGAAGTGATTTAAAAGAGGATGTGTTGTGATTATTCCCTTGCCGGGACGTGTAGACTATTATTATGTACTCTCCCTTGCCGGGATATTTGGGCTATTAGCTGCACCCTTGCCGGGTTAAAGTGTTATGTTGTCGAATTCCCCTAATGGGGCCTTCTTTACAAAGCCAGATATTTTGAACTATAATATGGGATCGTGTGGCACGCCGTCCACTTATATATATATATATATATATTATGAAATGGGATCGTTTGGCACGCCGTCCACTTATGAATTAAGAAATGGGATCGTGTGGCGCACCGACCACTTATATATTATGAAAATGGGATCGTGTGGCACGCCGTCCACTTATAAAATAAGAAATGGGATCGTGTGGCGCGCCGACCACTTATATATTATGAAATGGGACCGTGTGGCACGCCGTCCACTTATGTATCTATTATGAAATGGGATCGTGTGGCGCGCCGACCACTTATATATGAGCTATGGTATTGAGATAGTTTCGTCGTTATATCCGTTGATCTGTATTCGCTGTGTTTTTCCCCGAGCATGCCCCCTTCCCCTTTTTTAGTTGATATTCTCTGTTGTTATTTCAGTTGCCTTTGTATATACATATATATATATATATATATATATATATATATATATATCCGTACAGGTCTCGTCACTACTTCGCCGGGGTTAGGCCAGGCACTTACCAGCACATGGGGTCGGTTGTGCTGATGCTACACTTCTGTGCTTTTTGCACAGATCATAGTACCGGAGCAGGAGCCTTTGGTCAGCAGTAGGAGCGTTGGGAGCTTACTTCAGTCCGGAGATTTCCGAGGTAGCTTGCTGGCGTCCGCATGGCCCGGAATCTCTCTTATCTCTGTCTTTCGTTTGATTTCCCTTGTATCGGATCAGACAGTGCTGCATTCTTATTCAGACTTTGTTTTTAGCACTCAGTAGAAGTTCGTGAGTTAGTGACACCAGATCTGGGTAGAGGTGTATTTGAATTTCCGCACTTGGTTTCAGTTATTTATGCTTCGAGACTTCCGTTTTTATATTAATTGCCTCGTTCTTATTTATACTGTTATTGATGTTGAGAGAAATGTTAAATTAGTTGGCTTGCCTAGCTCCTATTAGTAGGCGCCATCACGACTCCCGAGGGTGGGAGATCCGGGTCGTGACAAGTTGGTATCAGAGCACTAGGTTACATAGGTCTCACAACTCACGGACAACCTCGGTAGAGTCTGAGGGATCGGTATGGAGACGTCTGTATTTATCCCCTAGAGGCTACGGAGTTAGGAAAAATTTTTCTTTTGTTCTTTCCTGTCGTGCGATTCTGTTTCTCAAATACTGATTGTCTTTCTACTCTGTTCTTTCGCAGATGGCGAGAACACGTGCTTCCTCTTCTACCGCGCAGCAGCCCGAGCCCCCAGCAGCAGCTCCTGCGAGGGGCAGAGGCCGAGGCCGGGGCAGAGCTCAGCCCCGAGCAGCAGTCCCAGAGGTGGAGCCTCATGTTGTTTATGATGAGGAGGCTCCAGCCCTAGCAGCTCCGGTGGGCCCAGCTCAGGTCCCAGAGGGGTTCATAGCCACCCCAGTTCTTCAGGACGCCCTGGTCAGATTGGTAGGCTTTGTGGAGAGCGTCACTAGAGCGGGTTTGCTTCCAGTAGCACCAGCCACTCCTCAGGCTGGAGGAGGGGTTCAGACTCCTGCTACACGTACTCCGGAGCAGGTAGCTCCCCAGGCTCAGGTTCCAGTGGTTTAGCCAGCGGTGGCAGTTCAGCCGGGTATTGTGACTCAGACTGGCGATGGAGCGGCTATGACCTCAGATGCTTTGTGGAGGCTTGATAGGTTCTCCAAGCTCTTCACCACCATATTCAGCGGTGCTTCATCAGAGGATCCCCAGGATTTCTTATTCAGCTGCCATGAGATCCTTAGGACTATGGGTATTGTGGAGACCAATGGGGTCGACTTCATCACCTTCCGGCTTGCAGGATCTGCCAAGACTTGGTGGAGGGACTATTGCCTATCTAGACCAGCAGGATCTCCAGCATTGACATGGGATCAGTTCGCGGAGTTATTTTTGGAGAAGTTTCTCCCAGTTACTCAGCGGGAGGCACTATGCAAGCAGTTCGGGCGCCTCCAGCAGGGCTCTATGACAGTCACACAGTATGAGACTCGGTTCATTGATCTGGCACGCTATGCTGTTGTTATACTCCCCACCGAGAGAGAGAGGGTGCGAAGGTTTATTGATGGATTGATTCAGTCAATCCGTCTCCAGATGGCTATGGGAGCTGGTAGTGAGATTTCTTTTCAGGAGGCGGCCAATGCGTCCCGTAGAGTTGAGATGGCTCTTGCACGGGGAGGTGGTCATGGGTCAGACAAGAGACCCCGTCATGCAGGTAGATTCAGTGGTACCTCGTCTGGAGGTGGGGATTATTATGGTAGAGGCCATCCTCCGAGGCCCTTTCAGTCAGCCCTACAGGTCTCACATGGTACTTCAGGTGGTCATGGCTCTCAGCCGCAGTCTTCTGACCAGCAGCTTTTCAGTTCGCCATCAGCACCTATCAGCGCACCACCACTCCGTTATTCTCAGCAGCCGAGGGCTTGTTACACGTGTGGCGACACGAGACATATTGCCAGGTATTGCCCTCGAGCTACTGACAGCTCTCAGCAGCAGGGTCCTCGTCCTATGATTCAGGCATCAGGTGATCCACAGGCCGCCCAGCCAGCTAGAGGCGGGGGTAGAGGCCATAGAGGTGGAGGTAGAGATCATAGAGGTGGAGCTCGGACCGCCAGAGGTAGAGGCCAGCCATGTGCAGCTCGACCGCAGAGGTAGAGGGCCCAACCGTCGTCCCAGAGATATGGTTCAGGGAGGTGGGCCCAGCCCTAGTGTTATGCTCTTCCAGCCAGGGCAGAGGCTGAGTCTTCAGATGTAGTTATTACATGTACTATTCTGGTCTGTGATAGGGATGCTTCAGTGCTATTTGACCCTGGGTCTACGTATTCATATGTGTCGTCCTATTTTGCACCCTACCTGACTATGCCTAGTGATGCTTTGGGTATTCCTGTTTATGTATCTACACTGGTGGGTGATTCTATAGTGGTCGACCGAGTTCATCGTTCTTGTGTGGTAGTGTTTGAGGGTCTTGAGACCCGTGTTGATTTATTGCTCTTAGACATGGTGGATTTCGACGTTATATTAGGGATGGATTGGTTGTCCCCGTATCATGCTATCTTGGATTGTCACGCCAAGACCGTGACCTTGGCTTTGCTAGATTTACCCCGATTGGAGTGGAGGGGGACCCCAGGTCATGCCACCCGCAGTGTTATCTCATATGTGAAGGCTCGACGCATGGTCGAGAAGGGGTGCCTAGCTTATCTGGCGTATGTTCGCGACTCCAGCTCAGAGGTTCCTTCTATTGATTCTGTTCCTATTGTTCGGGAGTTCCCCGAGGTTTTCCCTTCAGACCTGCCGGGTATGCCGCCCGACAGGGATATTGATTTCTGTATTGATCTGGCCCAGGCACGCAGCCCATTTCTATTCCTCCGTATCGCATGGCCCCGCCAGAGTTGAAGGAGTTAAAGGACCAGTTGCAAGATTTGCTAGAGAAGGGTTTTATCAGGCCTAGTGTTTCTCCTTGGGGTGCGCCAGTGTTATTTGTGAAGAAAAAGGATGGATCGGTGAGGATGTGCATTGATTACCGGCAATTGAACAAGGTGACGATAAAGAACAAGTATCCACTGCCGAGGATTGATGATTTGTTTGACCAGCTTCAGGGTGCAAAGGTGTTTTCAAAGATAGACTTGAGATCTGGCTACCATCAGCTGAGGATTAGGGCGTCTGATGTCCCTAAGACAGCATTCCGCACTCGGTACGGGCATTATGAGTTTTTGGTCATGTCATTTGGGTTGACCAATGCCCCAGCCGCATTTATGGAGTTGATGAACCGAGTGTTCAGACCTTACTTGGACTTGTTCGTGATAGTCTTTATTGATGATATTCTGGTGTACTCCCGCAGCCAGGAGGAGCACGAGCAGCACCTCAGAGTGGTTCTTCAGACTCTGAAGGATAGTCAGTTGTATGCTAAGTTCTCTAAGTGCGAGTTCTGGTTGAGTTCGGTTACATTTTTGGGTCATGTTGTATCAGTAGAGGATATTCAGGTGGACTCGAAGAAGATTGAGGCAGTTAAGAACTGGCCTCGACCAACATCAGCTACTGAGTTTCGGAGTTTCTTGGGGTTAGCAGGTTATTACCGCCGGTTCGTGGAGGGATTTTCATCCATAGCAGCCCCGATGACCAGATTGACCCAGAAGGGTGCCCAGTTCAGATGGTCAGACGAATGTGAGGCGAGCTTTCAGAAGCTCAAGACAGCTCTGACTACGGCACCGATATTGGTTTTGCCCACAGGTTCAGGGCCTTATATAGTTTATTGTGATGCTTCCCGTATTGGGCTTGGTGCGGTATTGATGCAGGATGGCAGAGTCATTGCTTATGCTTCGTGGCAATTGAAGATCCACGAGAAGAATTATCCGGTTTATGATCTAGAGTTGGCAGCCATTGTTCATGCTTTGAAGATTTGGAGGCATTACCTATATGGTGTGACGTGTGAGGTGTACACGGATCACAAGAGTCTGCAATACTTGTTCAAGCAAAAGGAGTTGAACTTGAGGCAGCGGAGGTGGTTGGAGCTATTGAAGGATTATGATGTTACTATTTTGTACCACCCGGGGAGAGCCAATGTGGTGGCCGATGCATTGAGTAGGAAGTCCGCCAGCATGGGTAGTCTTGCTTATGTTCCGGTCAGCCAGAGACCGCTTGCTTTGGATATTCAGGCCCTGGCTAATCGATTTGTGAGGTTGGACATTTCTGAGCCTAGCAGAGTGTTAGCTTGTACGGTCGCTCGTTCTTCATTATTGGAGCGTATCCGTGATCGGCAGTTTGATGATCCCCATTTGTGTGTCCTGAGAGACACGGTGCAGCGTGGAGGTACCACGAAGGTGACCTTAGATGATGATGGTGTTTTGAGGTTGCAGGGGCGAGTTTGTGTTCCCAATGTCGATGGGATTCGAGAGTTGATCTTAGCGGAGGCCCATAGTTCTCGGTATTCTATTCACCCGGGCGCCGTGAAGATGTATCAGGACTTGCGGCAGCTTTATTGGTGGCGTAGGATGAAGAAAGATATTGTTGCATATGTGGCTCGATGTTTGAACTGTCAGCAGGTTAAGTATGAGCATCAGAGGCCTGGTGGTTTGTTTCAGAGGATTGAGCTTCCCGAGTGGAAGTGGGAGAGGATTACCATGGATTTCGTTACTGGACTTCCGATGACTCGGAAGAAGTTTGATGCTATTTGGGTCATTGTTGATAGGTTGACCAAGTCAGCGCATTTTATTCCTGTTGCAGCCACTTATTCATCGGAGAGGTTAGCTGAGATCTACATCCGAGAGATTGTTCGCCTTCATGGGGTGCCGCGCTTCTGGAGAGCAGTTCAGCAGGAGTTGGGCACCCAGGTTCAGTTGAGCACAGCGTTCCATCCTCAGACGGACGGCCAGTCCGAGAGGACTATTCAGATATTGGAGGATATGCTCCGAGCCTGTGTCATTGATTTCGGAGGCTCGTGGGACCATTTTTTGCCTTTAGCAGAGTTTGCCTACAACAACAGCTACCAGTCCAGCATTCAGATGGCTCCATATGAGGCGTTGTACGGTAGGCGATGTCGGTCTCTAGTTGGATGGTTTGAACCGAGGGTGGCTCGGTTATGGGTACAGATTTAGTTCAGGAGGCCTTGGATAAGGTCAAGATCATTCAGGACAGGCTTCATTCGGCTTAGTCGCGGCAAAAGAGTTATGCGGATCGTAAGGTTCGAGATGTAGCTTTCATGGTTGGTGAGCGGGTCTTGCTCCGAGTGTCGCCTATGAAGGGCGTGATGAGATTTGGGAAGAAGGGCAAGCTTAGCCCTAGGTTCATTGGCCCATTTGAGATTCTCGATCATGTGGGAGAGGTGGCGCCCAGCTTGTCAGCCGTGCATCCAGTGTTTCATGTGTCCATGCTTTGGAGGTATCAGAGCGATCCAGCCCACGTGTTAGATTTCAGCACTGTCCAGTTGGACAAGGATCTGTCTTACGAGGAGGAGCCGGTAACCATTCTAGACCGGCAGGTTCGGCAGTTGAGGTCGAAGAGTTTTCCTTCAGTGCGTGTCCAGTGGAGAGGTTACCCTCCTGAGGCATCGACCTGGGAGTCCGAGTCTGATATGCGGAGCCGTTATCCTCATCTATTTCCCGATTCAGGTACTTCCTTCTTTTGTCCGTTCGAGGACGAACGGTTGTAGAGGTGGAGAATGTGACGACCCAAAGGGTCATCACCGGATTTCTCTCCTTTCCGTGCTTCCGAGGCCTTGAAAACCTCATTTCTGCTTGCCTCGATTTGCGTGCGCAATCCGGGCGCGTAGCCGGAAAGCTTTTATGTTGAAATATGTGAACTTTGTGAAAAATTTGAAGAAATTTGATATTAATATTGCTAAAGTTGACTTTGGTCAACATTTTTGGTAAACGGACCCGGACCCGTGATTAGGCGGTCCCGGAGGGTCCGTAGAAAAATATAGGACTCGGGCATACGCCCGGAGTCGAATTTCGAGGTCGAGAGCCCGAGAAATGAATTTTTCTTTGAAATTGTTTTTCTGAAATTATTAAGGAAAATGAAAATGAAAATTGATCAAAAGACTATGGTATCGGGCTCGTATTTTGGTTCCGACGCCCCGTACAAGTCTTAAATATGAGTTAAGCGCTTTCTGTAAAGTTTGGTCGAAATCGGATGTCATTTGACGTGTTTCGGACCTAAATATCTACAATTTGAAGTTATAAAGTTTGAAATAAAAATGATGATCTTGAGGCTTGATTCAATGATTTTTGATGTTATTTTGGCGATTTGATCGCTCGAGTAAGTTCGTAGGATGTTATTGAGTTAGTGTGTGTGATTGGTTAGGAGCCCCGAGGGCTCGGGAGTGAATTGGAGGTGGTTCGGGGTGTTTTTACACTTAGGAAAGGATCAGATTCTGCTGCATTTTTTACACAGGCATTTTGTTCTTCGCGAACGCTGACCACTTATATATTATGAAAATGGGATCGTGTGGCACGCCGTCCACTTATGAATTAAGAAATGGGATCGTGTGGCGCGCAGACCACTTATATATTATGAAATGGGATCGTGTGGCACGCCGTCCACTTATGTATCTATTATGAAATGGGATCGTGTGGCGCGCCGACCACTTATATACGAGCTATGGTATTGAGATAGTTTCGTCGTTATATCCGTTGATCTGTATCGCTGTGTCCCGAGCATTGCCCCCTTCCCCTTTTTACGTTTGTATATTCTCTGTTGTTAGTTTCTTGTTGTCCTTTGTGTGTGTGTGTGTGTATATATATATATATATATATATATATCCGTACAGGTTGTTTTTGGTAGGTCCTGTCTAGCCTCGTCACTACTTCGCCGGGGTTAGGCCAGGCACTTACCAGCACATGAGGTCGGTTGTGCTGATGCTACACTTCTGTGCTTTTTGCACAGATCATAGTACCGGAGCAGGAGCCTTTGGTCAGCAGTAGGAGCGTTGGGAGCTTACTTCAGTCCGGAGATTTCCGATGTAGCTTGCTGGTGTCCGCGTGGCCCGGAGTCTCTCTTATCTCTGTCTTTCGTTTGATTTCCTTTGTATCGGATCAGACAATACTGTATTCTTATTCAGACTTTGTTTTTAGCACTCAGTAGAAGTTCGTGAGTTAGTGACACCAGATCTGGGTAGAGGTGTATTTGAATTTCCGCACTTGGTTTCAGTTATTTATGTTTCGAGACTTCCGTTTTTATATTAATTGCCTCGTTCTTCTTTATACTGTTAATGATGTTGAGAGAAATGTTAAATTAGTTGGCTTGCCTAGCTCCTATTAGTAGGCGCCATCACGACTCCCGAGGGTGGGAGATCCGGGTCGTGACAGCACCACATGACTCATTTTCCCAAGGCAACCTCCTCTAAGCACAACAACTGAAATTTCACTGACCCGACACCCGAAGCATATAAGCCCAATTTTCAATCCTTCAATACTGCCGCGACGGACGAGATGTGTAGAAACTCATAACCACCTGCCGAATCAACAAATCCTGGAATCTCTCCTCAGGAACCATTACCTTATTCTGAATTGAATCACGATATGTGTTCTTTAACATACCTTACATAATTTTCGATCGCATTGATCCCAGGTCCAATAATCCTCGTCTCACCCAGCACAAGCTGCTCAGGCAGTAAGCCATCTCAAACACTGACCAAAATCTCATATGATGCCAACAATGCGCCAACAGGCTACAAACTCGAATACGATACATAAGGAAAGCTAACTCTGGAAAAGAACTATCCAGCCCATGTAACTAACAAAACAACCGAAAAGGTGTTATGAACCTTCCTTAGAGAATGAGAAACAAATGCACAAGGGTAGATATAGGGAACTGTACTCAACATCTCGTTGGTGCGGCGTGAAACCCAATCCACACATAATACCGTTACGGCATGCAACCCGATCCAAACAACATACCCGTGGCGATGTGCCACCCAATCCGCACAATATACCCGTGGTGGCGTGCCACCTGATCCGCATATAACAGTTAAGGAGAAAACACGCATCAAGCTATAACACTTATACTTGTGAAATAACAAATATCAACAACAAGCACGCCAAATGCATAATACAAATTCTGGGGAGACGGTTAGTGCCATACGCTACGAAACTCAAGCAAAACTAATGTGCGATATATGATCTGCATCTCGAGATCCATCCTGCTCACATAACACCAATGCTACGCGGGACCTCAACACATGTGCGAACAATCAAGCCGCCTCACAACCCACATGGCACAATAGAGTATTACATGAAATAGCTGACGACGAAAATAGCATCCAATGCCCGATTACTCCTCCATAAGAAACGCTATGCTGAATGAACACACCCGACCTGGTGTAGAGCACACGTCCACATTTAAACCTATCAACAAACCTCAAGTTAGTTATGATCGTACCATACTGGACTAATAATCTTTCAAGGATCCACAATAACCCTTTTCCATGACACATAAGAACAGCCGCCAAATTCGAAACAAACTCACACGGTCCATAACCCAAGGAATGGAATGCCTCTCAGGCATAAGCTCTCGCATTTGCGATATTACCATAACCTCCATACTTGGTTTAAATCTTTAACAATCAAGTGACTAACTTGTCACACTTACACAAATCTCCCCGTGGGGCACACTCCCACGACTTTCCGCTCAGGTAGCAAAGTCCGTACATCCATACGACCAACCGTTCTAATTTTGTAAAGCGAATAAAAAACCGCAAGTCAATACACAAAGCCTCTTCCACAGAACACCATTCTCAGGTGACATTAAAGAAAAATGCAAGCTTACTCTGAACATCTGAATTCACCCTGCTCATCTGAGCTCGTGACATCTATCAACACCGAATCGCAACTTTGGCCTTCAACTTCCAATTCTCATGTCGCTCGCCGCACCCATCATGCCGCTACGCGATAATACACGTATTCACCATAACCCTTGAACCACTAATGGAATAAACACTTCATTGGATAGAAACCTTTCACTTAGCTCATTTCTGAAGAACCAATGCAACACGCAACTGAATTCTCAAATCGCAGAAAATACAAACCTCAAGTCGTGATCTAAACCGCCATAGTTCTTCCGGAATCCATATACACAACAAAGCCATTTGAATCAAATACCTCACGAATCAACCAAGTTGTGGTGGCGTTCAAGCCCAAGTGTACAACCACAAACTATATGTATAACTTCACACACCGAAGGAACTGATCATTGCCACCATCATGCTGATTCAACCATTACCAACCCAGCCGACTTCTTTCAGTTCACTCTCGACTTGACTTAGAGATAATAGTAGCTCCATTCAAGAATCATAACGAAACTCAACAACACTCCTACGGAGTGACCCACTTCACGATACCCTCTTGTCTTAGTACCCACGGACCATCACATGCCTTCCTCATGCGCACAATGGCATCTCCAATTGGTACACCCATTCTGTAAGACATTCCGTGAATCTGAAGCTATTTCTTCCTTTCCTCCAATACTACACCCATACCCGATGATAACATAGAACACTCCAATTCCCATTCACAACCTACTACAAAACTCGATCATTAACCACACTACGAACCCGAAATCTTTAGGCACTGCGCTTAAATTCTTGACCCACTAGGACCGTTGTTGAGAGTCACCCACTCTGACCCGGTCCCGAATATAACCAACTCCGACGCTCTGCTAGCACATGAACACCGTCTCAAAGAAAGAACCGGCTAAATTCTTTTCCTTGTACATCACATCCACAGGAAGCATAAACTCTGAGCTTCCCAAAACTTGCACATGAATCGATAAAGCCCAAATATAGCACATATTCCTCAAATCCTTTGCTCGAATTACGACTGATGTTTTCTATCCTTAGTCATAATAACCTACCAATACACCGATAACCCGAACTGCACAAGCAGACAACCACGCGATCCAATCGTAGATGGTGGAGCTCCCCACTTAGCTTGAAGCTACAATTACATAACCCCGGGACCCACCAAGATTCCTTCTTTCCCACCGACATCAACTGAAAGTCCAACAATGCGTTCCAAACTCGAAGTCATGTTGCATCCAAATAAAATCCGAGGACCTAGCCACTGTCCATCATGATTCCCAAATTGCTCTAAACTTTCCTCAAGCCGTGTGGCTATCCTACCACAGAACCCATATGCTACTCTGCCACTCTCCCACTTTGGTTAAACCCTCTCCTTTAAGCAACTTCTCGACCTCTGCTTTCCATACTTGACCTACTAGCAATTCAATCACCGCGAGACACCTTCGGCCATGTCCTTCCTCATCTTTGGCTACCTAAATACTGCCTCAAAGCAAAATCCAGCGCCGTAGCACCTGATCTTATAAATTGCTACCAACTCTAAGCCTCCTAGAAGATCATTTTTCTTGAACCATCAACATTAGAAACACCGATTTGATCCCGAAAACTCTACACACCTCTATCTCTAACAACTGCTTCTGAGGCACCATTTCACAATGCCCTGCCCCAAAGGCGAATTGAAGAAAACCATAACACCGGCAAACTTTAATGCATTCAATAAAGACAACAACACTACATCACATTTGAGAATTCCACCACGCCCGAAAATACCAAGTCTCGTCACTTCGTCAACCAAACCTGGACATCTATAGTCCGTTTGCCTTTCCTTCGCTGGAGTTAAATGCTGAACCTCTTAATCATGCACTGAGAAGAACCTCCTTTAAAGTCTTTCACAACGTCAACACATAAACAAGCACCCCACCATTACATCAATACTGAGATATAACAACTCATGAACATCATAGCAACCTGTGCATAGCTTCAAAACCATCAGAGATACATCTACTGAGCTGAAATGACAGAACATCCTTCCACAAGAAGACGATAATAACTTGCTCGAATGCACAGGGAGAAACATCCTACCCCACGTCTGTAGTACCACTGCAACTCCTTGATGCTCAATCGACACGAGCGCTCAACACTGTATAAGAATGAGTAGGAAGGAAGTAAAAGCATAAGCCTCAAAGGAATCAAATTGCACGATGAAGAATCAAGATAGAAGTGCTCCTAATAGCCCTGTAGCCTCTCGAAGATAAGTACAGACGTCTCTGTACCGATCCGCAAGACTCTACTAGACTTGCTCATAACTTGTGATACCTAAGTGAACCTAACGCTCTGATACCAAGCTGTCACGACCCAAAATCCACTATAGGTCGTGATGGCGCCTAACGCTGCCGTTTGACAAGCCAAAGTTGATTGATTCATTTAATTACTCATTTTTATTACTTTTGAAATCATAATTTTCATTAATTAAATAATATGAAATAGAATTTATAGGGTGAAACAATGATAATTAGGTGAACTACCATATTAAACATCCAGTAGGAACTCCCAAGACCTGGTGTTAGAAATGAATGAGCATCAACTAGAAAATATAATAACATACAACACCTATCTAGAATACAAATTAGACAGGAGAATGTAAATAACTCTGATGGGGCCTTTGTATGCTGTAGATTCGTACATGGAATGCAGTTCACCGTAAAACCCTGCAATAGCCGCGCCTCTGCGCCCACAAGACCATTAGACATATATGTACCTCCACAAAATGTCTAGCAAGTGTAGCATGAGTACGTAAATCAACGCGTACCCAGTAAATATCTAGTCTAACCTCGAAGAAGTAAAGATGAGGGGTTGACTTCGACACTTACTATGGGCTAACAGTAAAGTACCAAAATTATAATTAAGCATGGATTATATAAATAAAATTAAAAACTCAATAACAAGAAATACATAACCAATTCTTTCACTAATGGTAAACACCAAATTAGTTTCCATCATTTAACAAATTAATCTCTCAAGCCAATGAAAAAATATCAATTATAATTGGGCTTCCAGAATTTTTACGCACGAATTATGGGGAGGTTGTATGGCCCGATCCAGCATACAAATATATAAACTATGCACTACCGAGGGTCGAACGGCACGAACCATAGATGTATCTATTAACCTTCCGAGGCGAATGGCCCGCTCCCACGAGAGTAGTGAAATTTACCTTGCTCGCAGATTATACTTGCAACACGAGTGAACATAGATTTCTGAAAGTTATCGTAATATTCCTCAATTATTTCCAAAAATAAGAAATTCAGACTAAAAACTTTTAAATCTTGAAATCCTTAATCTCAGCTCTAATTAAGGCCAATAAAAAGCATAATCAAATAACGGTGTCAACAAGGCCTGGTGTAAACCTAAGACTACCCAAACATAAGCATAATTAGTAGCTACGCATGGACTCTCGTCACCTCGTACGTACGTAGCCCTCACAATTAGTAGCAAACAGTAATTTAAATCACCTATGGGGTAAATTCCCTCTTACAAGGTTAGACTAGAGACTTACCTCGTCTTAAAACCCACTTTCCGGTCACTATTTTCCTCTAAAGCGCCAACTTGGTGTTGTTCAATCTGAAACTAGTCAAACGACGTGTAAATTAATAAAAAATATACTCCAATGATTGAAATTTAACAGTTCATAAAAATTCTCAACTCCGCTCGAAAAGTTGTCAGTGGGGCCCATGTCTCGGAACCCGATGAAACTCACAAAATCTGATAACCCATTCAATTACGAGTTCAACCATACTAATTTCACTCAAATCCGACTCCGAATCAGTATTCAAAACTCGAAATTTTGTTTTTTGTGAAGTTATAGAAATTTCTTTCGATTTATTGTTGAAAAATCAATAATCTAATGTCGAAAATGAAGATTAATCCATGAAATATAGTCACAAGTGAGTCAAGAATGCTTACCCCGAGTTTTATGGTGAAATTCCTCTCCAAAATCGTAAATCCCAAGGTTCCCAACTAAAAATACGAAATAATGGCTCAAAAGTCCGAAATAGAGGACTTATAACACTTCCTCGACTTCTTTCTTCGCGTTCGCGAGCCTCCCATCGCGTTCGCGATGAACAAAATTCTCAAAATCCATTTCCAAACTCTTCTCAGATAGCCTCTAGTATAATGGTCATACTTTTTATACAAAACTCCAAATTACAAATGGTTTAACTCTCTGAAGACTAGACACCAAGATC
This sequence comes from Nicotiana attenuata, assembly GCF_001879085.1. Classification (NCBI taxonomy): domain Eukaryota; kingdom Viridiplantae; phylum Streptophyta; class Magnoliopsida; order Solanales; family Solanaceae; genus Nicotiana; species Nicotiana attenuata. Next base: position 138,554 of record NW_017672756.1, on the reverse strand, counting down.
TACAACTTTTATGTTTCGATCATCTCCTAGTTCCTTATAGATTTCGTGATATAAGCTGCCAAATTCAGCCATAAATTTCTTCTTCGCGATTTCCAAACATTTTCCCCGTTAGCCTGTAATGTACCAACCATAACTTTTTGTATACAACTCCAAATGCAAAATTTTTTGCTTTTCTGTAAACAGACACAAAGGGATACAACTTTTTTTTGAATCATCTCCAAATTCCTTATAGATTGCGAGATATAAGCTTCCAAAGTCGGACGACGGACAACAAGAATTCCTTCTTCGTGAACGCGAAAATCTCTTCACGGACGCGAAAAACAAAGTCCCAGCAGCAAAATCCTTCTTCGCGAATGCGAGCGGCTCATCGGGAATGCGAAGAACGACACCAGACATCAGATAACCAGCATCTAAAGTAGCCCAAAATGATCCGATAACACCCGAAACATACTCGAAACACACCCGAAGTCTCCGGGACCCCAACCAAATATACCAACAAGTCCTACAACATCATACGAACTTAGTCGAGGCCTCAAATCACATCAAACAACGCTAAAAAAATGAATTGCACCCCAATTCAAGCCTAATGAAACTAAGAAATTCCAACTTCTACATTCGATGCCGAAACCTTTCAAATCAAGTCTGATTGACCTCAAATTTTGCACATAAGTCATAAATGATATAACGGACCTATTCCAATTTCAAGAATTGGATTTCGACCCCGATATCAAAAGTCAACTCCCAGTCAAACATCAAACCTTCCATTTCCAACTTTCGTCATTTCAAGCCAAAACAACTACGGACTTCCAATTAAATATCCGGACAGACTCATAAGTCCAAAATCACCATACGAAACTAATCCCAGACTCGGTATCCCAAACGAACATCGATAACATCAAAATACACTTCAACCCAAATTCATGAAATTCTTCCAAAATGCCAACCTTCCACAATAAGTCCCGTAATGCTCCCTAGTCATCCGAAACTCGATCCGGGCATACACCGAAGTCTACAATCATCATACAAACCTATTGGAACCTTCAAATCTCGATTCCGAGGTGGTTTTCAAAAGCGAAACCTTGTCAACTCTTCCACTTAAAGCTTCCGAAATGAGAATTTTCCTTTTGAATCAACTCCGAACTTCCCGAAATTTAATTTCGACCACATATGCAACTCACAATACCAAAAGTAAATATACTCTAGGCCTCAGACCACCGAATGACGAGCCAGAGCTCAAAACGATCGGTCAGGTCTTTACAGTTGGATAATAAAATAACTAAGAAAATAAATAATGGTAAAGAAATTGGCTAAACCCATATATTTTCCTTATTGGCCCATGTACAAATACATAAGGTGTAGGAAAATGAGTAATTTAGGTCTTAATAAAGAAAAAAACAGAAGAGAAAAAGGAAACTTAAAAGATGGGAAACAGCATTCTGGTAGAACCAAAGGTGGCGATCAATTGGAGAAGAAAAGTTTGGGGAGGAAATCATAACAAATTGAGGCCATTTATAGGCTGGTGTTCTAGGCTGCAAGGTTTGATAACTTTCCGTTGGCGAAGTAAGTGAGACTTTAAGCTTTGATGCTTGCTTTTCTAAAACCCTCTTTGAAAATGTGTTTTCTCTGCCTGGTCCATGTGTTGGGACAAGCGTGCGCTTGGCAAAATCGGTAGTCTTAGAATAGCCGCAAATATATTATTATATGAAAAATACAAAATAATTATTTTATAAGTTGTTTGATGGCATGATACGGCTATGAGCCATGATGTTGAGTTTGATAGTTTGATACGGCTGTGAGCCAAGGTGTTGAGTTTGATAGTTTGATACGGCTGTGAGCCGTGATGTTGGGGAATTGTGTATGCCTTTGTACATCACCCGAGCAATGTGTATGCTTCTTGATATAATTGGGGCATTGTGTATGCTTCAGCGTATGGACTGTTCATTTGGATCGGATATCCGACATCCGAACCGATCCGCTCAATTTTCGATTTCGGATATCTGGATCGGATTTCAGATTATGTTTATTAAAATTTTAGATATTTTGATCGGATTCGGATTGGTGTAATTTTAACCCGATCCGATCCGAAATTCGAAATTATTAGGGCATGTATAAATACTAAACTTTTATTTCGGATAGTTAGTACTTCCTTAACATCTTCCTCTAAGTTATTACCTTTACAATTATTGGATTTAGCTATATTGGCACCATAGCACCCTCATAATTGCAGAAACATGAATTTTTCTTATTGTATTGCCTCTTTTACAAAGAAAATATATGTATGAGTTTGCATCTTTGAGGCACAACAACTCAAACCTCTAGAGAAATATTTTCTTAGAGATGCAATGCTGACAAAAGGGATGATAAGCATGGGATGAAAAGCAAAGATATGTTTGTATTAGCACCGAACACAGAAGAAGCAGATAAGGCAAATGCATTAGCCGATTAAATTAGCAATAGCCTTAATAATATGTATAATCCGATCCGAAATACGAAAAAATTGATCCGATCCAAACTTTAAAATCTAATCTGATCCGATATTAATTCGGATTGGATTCAAATTGCATTTTGTAGAATCCGAAATCCGAATCCGAAATGTGCTAAATCTGATATGATCCATGCACAACCTACTTCAGAGAGCATTGTGTATGCTCCATTACATATTTGAGGCACTGTGGTGTCGTTGTGGACTCGTAGATGTGTTGGTTGTCGCGCCCCCTTTTTCTCGCGAAATCGAGTTTCGACATTTCTAGGACAACACCTTCTTAAGAGGGTAGGGAATTAGAAGAGTCGCCACCTAACGGATTAAGGTGCGTTAGGGCACCTAGAGCAAATAACTCATATAACCAGTTACATCACCAGAGATCGGGTAAGGGCTCAAATTACCTTGAAGGGAAGGTGTTAGGCGCCCTTCGAGGTCCACAACAGTGGGGCCCGGCCGAACTTAAATAAAACGAATTAGTCTAAAAAGGGAAGGGAATAATTTGGACAAATACAACATTCAATTTATTTTAAAACAAGAGTATAAGGGGTGGTCCTATGTTTTTTAGCCTATAGGATCATTCCATGAAATACTTCGCAACTTACTCAAGTCGGGGCGTTACTTTAGCATTAGCGCACGGACTATCATCTCTTTACTACCCAATTACTATCTTTAAGTTATTACTTAAGCATTCCAGTAGTTTCTAGCTCGTTCCTTATGCGTGCACTACCCGTCCCTTACCTATGGCCATGGAGGCGTTAGGACCTCTATTTGGATTGTTCTAGACCAACCTATATTACTTAAAAATGTGAAATCTAGGCGACAAACAAAAACAAATAGGACTTTCAGATAAAGAACAAGCATGTGCTCACATTGACCTCCACACATAGACAACAAAAGCATGCTATTGAATCAGCGAACTTTATTAACTTTGGAATCCTATAGGCAGGATATCTATGTGATAAAACAGAGTGCAGAGACAACTTTGTTAAGGCGAGCATTAAGACCTATTTGTTTGCCTGCTGATTCTATTCAGTATGAATTTGGGCACTTCAGGCAGTAATATGTCACAATTATAAACCCAGAATCATTATTAAGTCCTACAGATGTATTGCTTAAGTGATTGACAATTCAGGATCGATCGACAGAATCTTAAAGGCATGATTTCTACAAGCTTGTTGATTATAGACCTATAGACATAGTTTCTAAGCGTAGCACTGATTTTGACTTGCAGGGATATATTTTATTCCCTTTTAATCCTATAGGCATGATTTTTAATTACTGAATTGACTTAAACCTTATAGGCATGATTTCTAAATTTGAAATTTATTTTAGTCCTATAGGCATGATTTCTAGGTTTGAATGGATTTAAATCCTATAGGCATGATATCTATTAACTGTGTACGGGAAGAAATTAAACAGATTGCCAGGAAGGACAGTTAATTCAAACAACAAGATCCTATAGGCATGCTTGCTGATGCACATTTGTTGGAAACATGTACAGATCCTATGAGCGGGATTTCTAATATACAGAATTAAATGAAAGTCCTATAATCAGGATTTCTAGTATGCCAATGTAAGATACAGAAAAATGATCATGAAAGCCCTATAGGCAGGATGCCTAAACACAGTATAGAACTCACAAAGTTTTTACTTAAACGAACATAATTGACAACATAATTAAATCCTACAGGCAGGATTTTAAGTTTTAACAAAAGATATAAGAAGAAACCCCCCAGCTTTACTAAATATCCCCGAATCTGTTATTACATAATTATTGCAGACCAGAATAGCTGAGTGAATTACATAAAGGTATCAGTTACACTATAGGGAGCCTTCATATACCCAAATAAACCTGGGAACCAGGCCTTCCCACATAACAGCTTTGAAGCATAGCGGTGATTCATCCACAGCACATTAGAACCGGGCTTCCAAGGTGTCAAAGTTCCCAAGGGCCTCAGGGACCCGGGAAATGCTCACACCAAAACCACACATTCAGAAAAGAGTTCATGAGAGATTAGAAAACCAGCCCCTAGTGCGTCAGAGTTCAAAGGAGTCTCATGTGGACCCTAGGCAGTGCTCATACTGAGGTTGTTTAGAACCTAAGAGTATATAAAAGAGAGAAGGGGTAGGTTTTTAAAATAGTTGGATTTCAGAAGAAACAGGATTCAAAACATAGAGTTGCAGGCAGAACTGTACCAAGGAAACATACAGAATTCATGCTTAAACACATAGTCAAATAAGTTGGAGTCTAGTTAAGCTAAATACTCATGCTAGTACTTAAGACAATCATGGCTTAATTACATAAATAATTAGGTAGAAACAATTAAACTGGTCACACATATGAATCACACAGGCAGGGCATATGAGTTAAGCAACAAAATTTGCTGATTACATGTCTATAGTGTGCAAAGTTCAGAACAGGTATAGGATTAACAAACAGTGCATGAGACAACTTAAACCTTAGGCTAAACTATGAAAAAGATTCATATTATTCAGAATAACTTAGTCTTAAGTTAACAACGTTACTAAATGAGATCATATAATCATATAAAGGACAAAGTCATGCTGGGAATTGAAACAAACTAGTCAAGCAAAGCATAGGGAATGGAATTGCAAAAGTTAGGGCATACCAGTTAAGTAAGAAAATAAGCGAGTATGCCACAGCGGGAAATCCCAGAATAACTTGGCCTTGGATTTCAGCTGGCCAAAATCAAGAGACACTTAGCACAGAAATCAGAACACCAGAGAGAGCTCAAGTTTTTAGTGAGAAATATGAGAGTTCTGATCTTTTTTAAGGGGAGAGGGGTTTAAATATTGTTCAATTAAGTAGATAAATAAGGTAATGAATCAGTCTTACACAAATAAGGAATGAGGATAACTCTAAAATCAATCGAAGTCGGAGTTCAATCAATTAGCAGCATATAATCAGGCCAGTACTACTTAAATTAGGGAAAGTATTATACAGAATCAATCAGTGTTCAAATGCCGGATCAAATAAGGTAACAAAATAATGAGAATAGGTAAATCGAACAAAATAAGGAAATATCAGTACCATACAAGAAAGGAAAGATTGAAATCTCAGTAAAGATTTCAAAAATCCTAATTTTGGGGTAAGTAAAATCAGTCAACAGTTAACGGTAAGAGTTAAAGATGCATAGAGGTAGATAGACAGAAACCTTAAAGGAAAAATGATTAACTAACAAAAACCCTATATTTAATGTAAGTAGAAAAATAGGCACAAATACAAAAGAGATTTAATAAAATGCACAAAGACATATAGATGGAAATAATTAAAGTTTGAACCATATTTGTTCGATTTTGAAGAATCAAAAATCCTAAATTTTAGGATAAGTAAAAATCAGCGTAAATAACCAAAGAAAAACTATAATAAAGATGCACAGAATAGATATACGGAAACATTACAGAAGATATTAACCAAAATAGAACCAGAACAGATCTTAAAAGATCTGAGCCCTAATTTTAGGGCAAAAATAACTTAGGCGGAAAAATTCTAACGAAAATCGCGAAAAATATTCATAGATAGACATGCAGAAACATAGATGACATTTTTAACAAAAATAAGAACGAAATATTAACAGATCTTGAAAGATCTAAACCACTGCTTTAGACTAAACAAAGATTAAAGAAAATCTCGGAGATTCGTACTTGAAAAGATGAAGAATGATCATAGATGAAGAAAAGAGAGAGATTCGAACTAGATTTGGTCCAATAATAGGGAAATCGGCTTGCCATGTTAGGCAAGCTATTAGGTTATACCATAATCGAGTAGCCAGTAGCGAGATAGAACCAATAAGGTAAGAAAATCATCAAGGGATTCCATATCCGGTTGGAATCGAAGAAGGAAACTAGGTGACGACGTTAGGGTTTCAGAGATGAAGAGAGGAGAAGATGAGAGTGCGAGTGTATAGAGACGACGGGCGGGGTGGAATGATTAGGGCTTAGATGGGATAGGTTAATTAAAAAGGGTTGGGGTGATGTGGACCATTGATTTCGAAGATCAACGGTCCTGATTCAAGGGTTCTGGGTCGGGTTATAATAGACGGGTATGGGATTGGTTAATGGGTTAAGGGTATTGGGTATCTGATGTTGGGCTGTTGTATTGGGCCGGGGATAATCGGGTAGTGTATAGGTCCGAAATTGGGTTTTTAGGGGCTAGATTTTAAATACCCATTAAATCAATAGAATAATTTATAAAAATAATTAATAAATAATAAAAAATGTCATTTTTGCATGAAAATAATTTAAAATAATTACTTAACATTATAAAAATAAAAAAAGTCATTTTTATGTAAATAAAATATATATATATATATATATATATATGGGCTATTATTGCAAAATATGCAATTCTACCCTTAAAAATGCAAATGTAATTATAAATATGCAATTAAAATATTTAAACACCATATGGGAATAAATGATAAATTTAGATGATTAGATCATCATAAAAATAATATGTGGGATAATTATTTGATATTTGTATAATAAAAAATGCAGAATTAAATTGTTTTAAAGCCTTTTTAAAATTATAGAAAAATTATAAAAATACTTGTGCATGTTTGTAAATCTAATAATAATGCATGCACACTATTTTGAAAATATATATGCATACTTAAAATATATGAGGGAAAAATTGGGTATCAACATTGGGTAGTTTCTTTAACTACAATTATGATAAGTCCTTAGTGTGTACTCTTGTTAGTTAATTCTTACTAACTCTGTTAATACATATATATTGAGTTACTGTATAATTATCGTATTTATTATATCGTTCTTGTTGTGGTGTGTTTTTAAATTCTAACACTTGTTCCAGAGGTATTTAAAGTGGCGGGTTGAGGATCTTACTAGGTTATATTTACGTATAACTCACTCCTTACCTGCATCTCTATGCAGATACCGTTGCGGGAGATAGAGATAGTTGCTCACGAGTTTGTTCGAGTGGATCCTATTGCTAAGGTGAGCCACCGCATTGTTTGTGGAGGCTTTCATTTCAGCTTTATCTAGTTTGTATTAGTTAATTTCCTTTTCCTTACGGTTTTTATACCAATCAGTTAAACGCATATTACTCTGTTAGATGCTCCATGGTCTTAGTGTGGGATTAGGCTAGAGTTTTATTATTTGAGCTGGTTTTTCTATCAATTGACTAAGGTATTGGGTGATAATTATTTCGTCTTGAACTATTAATAATACTTCTAGCCTGTGATAAGTGTGCATTTTGACCACTTATTAGTACCTTTTACTTTTGTTTTAGTTCGAAAGTATTGATTTATGTTCCCAAAACTAATGAAAATGTACAAATTGCAGGAATGTTGGAAATTTGGGATTTTATGAAGAAATCCGACTAAGAAAGGAGTGTTCCGACGCGGCGTACAAGAAGTACGGTCTTATCGGAGACAACCCTATACCACTATAGAGTGGCAAGAGCGGTCGATGTAGCTTTTACCTGAGGGGTCGGGATCGATTTCCACAGAGAGCTAAGAAAGGTTTGGAATTGGGTTCCTATCTAATCTAGCAATGTGCGATGTTCTTAATTGCACTTCCAAGAATTCTTTGTTTGTTCACTATTCTACTTTAATACTAATGATAAAGGAAAATAACCTAAGTATGATATTTTTGTATAGAGTTTTCTTAATTGGTAGAAAGCCACTAGGGATGTGACTTACTCCTAGGTGAATATCTAACGAGATCTAAAACTTAGGGCAAATTTGTTATAATTGAGATCATGATATAGCCATTGCACGTAGCTACTCACTCTATACCTCTCGGTAGTTTGAGTGACTTTGCCCTAATTGGCTTTCTCAGTCCCAATTGGGTGTTCAAACAGTGCAAGCAAAATTGACTCAAGTCGGGTATTACTATCTCTAGGTTTAACCCTTTAATTGGGGCTATCAATCTCTTGAATGAGATTGAATGCACCCCAATTCCTTGTTAGCCTGAATTTCCTAAACTTGGACTCTCTTTCTCAAGAAGAGCCTAAGTCAAAAAGGAACAAATTAGTGTTTTCAACCACCAATTCAACATTTAAAGCATAAATCAGACCAAATATTATTCACCCATAAATATTTAAGCCCTAAAATAGAAGACCCATTAAATACCCACACTAGGGTTGAGCCACAACCCTAGCTAATGGGTCTAGCTACTCATAATCAAAGAGGAAATCAAAGATTTAGATGAAATATAACCCATAAAAAGTTAATACAAGATTAAAATTTAAGATTAATTGTTAAAGATATTCTAAAATTACTCAAAAAGGCTAAAAACGGCTTTTCACGTGCTCTACCAAACAACAGACAGCCTAAAAATCTGAAAAAGAAGTATTTATACACAGATAAATTTTTCGGACAAAAATGCCCTTACGGAGGTTTCACAAGTGTCACTATCCTATACACACCAATTTGTTTCTAACCATAAGGTCAAAGGTAAATATGTTAGGCCCAAGTGAAGCTTTTCCTAAGGCACTATTACTCACTAGCTACTATTTACACAAAAACGAAAAGAAAACACACTCAAACCCTTAAGAAGGTTGTCATGCCATCCATCATCGGGAAGAGCCACCCAGTTCACACAAACTCCACCTTTGGAAAGAACCGTTGCATTAAGAAAACCAAAGGCTTATTGATCACAAAAACTTGTAAAATAAGAAGATACTAACCGAAAAAGAGGCTACTAAATGAAACAAGATGCTATGCTATTAAGGAAAGTTTCAAAAGAAGTTATGATGTAAAATGCGGAAAGTAAACTAAATATGTACAATAGGGGATTTAGACGAATATTCATAAGAGGGAATGAATATATACATGGAAAAGTAACTTTATATATATACCGAAGAAAAATAATGAAAAGTAAAGAAAATAAATGGTAAAGTTATATACATACCAAAAGTGAAAAAAATAAGAGTTTAGGAAAAGTAAGTGTCATATTTACATCCAGTATCACAAATCAAAATAGGACCACGCCCTCAAATGAAAGCTAGCATTGTCTCAATGCTAAATAACCAAAAATAAGATCAAATAGGGGTTAGAGAGTAAAGAAAAATCCCTATGAGTCCTCTGTTTGCATGGGGTCCTGTCGCTGGGTGCCTGGATCACTTGGCACGGGGTCCTCCAGTTGAATCTCCACATCATCACCTTGGGGTATCACTCTCCTCCTCCTGGGCTCACCCTCAGTCTCCTGCTCCTGAACCTGCTCTACCCGAGTTGGATTCTCCAATAGAAGATCCAATGGTAAGTTGCCAGTTGCCTTCATCTTCTCCACCTCTCCTCTCAATTGCTTCACCGACTCCTTTGAGGCTCGAGTCTTTTTCAGCTTCTTTGTCTGCTTGCTCAGCTCCTGAATTGACTTTCCTTGAACTGCAAGAGCATCCATAATAAGCTTTTGGTTGTCCAGGAGATTCTTCTGGTTGTCCAAAAGCTCCTTAAGGGACTCCTCCACTAAAGCTGGCACCTGGGGCTGTGCGGGAACTGACTGGGTTGCCACTGAACTGGATAGCACAGACAGCTTAGAAGTTGCTGCCTGCATCCAGTTGTTGATCTGGAGAGTGTTTGGTTCAACCTGTGAGCAGTCAATGGGTATGCTGAGGAGGAGGGCACTGAGGCTGGCATGGAAGTAGATGGTCCGGAGGCAGGATCAGATATGGCAGTGGGAGGCTGTGAAGTAGTGACTACCACTGCTGGCTCTTCAGACTGGCCAGTAGAAGTAGTAGCTTTACCCTTGCCCATGAGAAGGGCTTCTTGGGCTTTACCGTGATATCAAAATCTCTTTTCTCTACCTCCTGATCCTTAAAGTACATGGTGAGGAAGTTTGGAAAGGGGTAAGATCTATCACCCTCGTTGACCACTCTGGTGATCACCCTAAACATGATATTCCCGACATTGATCAAGAACCCCGCCATGATAGCCGCCACTACAATTGCCCGGGAAACCGGCATGTCACTGTCGTGAGTAGTGGGGTCTAGTCTGCTGCATACAAAGGTTTCCCAGCCCTTAGCCTCAAAGTTCAGGGTGTTCCTCAAGATAGGAACCCCCGCTGTCAACCATGCTGGAGTAGTATCTGGGAGAGCAAGTAGTGATGCCAACCACGGGTGTGCTACCTCATCCCTAGCCACTTTCTCTAAGTACAGTGACTCATCTTCATCATTGAATCTGAGGTAGTCATTGATCGTCTTCCTATCAAAATTGACCTTCAGGTTCCGCACCTTAGTCACTTTTGTGCCCTTTTTGATGTTGGAGGCATTGGCGTAGAATTCCTTGACTAAGTGCTCATTAGCAGCCGACAACTTGCTAGTGAAGTAGTCCCATCCCACTCTTTCAGTAAAGTGCCGCTTCACATTGGGGTTGTGAGGCAGAAGATCCCACTCTATGAACTGGCGCTCATGTATGAGTGACTTTTGAGGCCACCACTCCCTGAATTTATGATATGCCAGCTCACTGACAAGCCTCTGTTGCCACACCTCCGGGTTTCTTGTCCTTTCCACACCTCCAGTTTGGGTGTCACCCCCTCTTCCGTCATCCGGTTCCTCGGCATCTACATCTAAGGGGTCCTGTCCAGGTGACGAAGCTGTAGGTGAGGCTAAAGCTGAGGACTCACTACTCTCCGCTGAGCCATTAGACGACTCAGAAAAAGCAGGAGAAGTAGGAGAGGATGGGGGTGTAGGCTCATCTGTCAGTCTCGATCTCCCCGGGAAATCTGGTACATGTGTGGGTACCGAGTCACCTTCTGGGGCCTCCCGGGAGGGAACATACTCACTCCCCTCTGAGTGGGAAGAAGCTCTATCTGCAGCTCGAATGTTTTTCCTCATTTGTCCGATTGATTTCCGTATTGCTGGGGTCAACTTAATTTTTCCTCGTCCCCTACCCCGGGAGGACTCTGCTTTCCCTTTCTGTTTCTCACCGCCATCTCTAGATTTAACCATTGTCTACAAACATAATCAGTGGAAGAGTGTTAGTACTGGTGCTAGAAGAAGTAGTGAAGAAAAGCAGCAGAACAATTTACAGAAAATAAATTGCAGACCGCTGTCAGCGGAAAATGAAGCGCGGCCGTGGAATGATCACCGCTGACCGCGGAAAATACATCGCGGCCGTGGAGGTGTGGGGATCAGACTACCCACCCTCTGATTCTATACTACCGCTGAGCGCAAAAAATTAAGAGCGGCCGCAGAGGTTGCACCGCTGTCCGCAGAAAATCAACCACGGCCGCAAACCCAATTTTGATTCTCTGAACCTAACCACCGCTGACCGCGGAAGTCAAAATCAGCCTGAGTCAACCTAGGTTTTCAAATTGTATGCTTTTAGCAATATCATCTACATTGTTAACCCCACTAGGTATTATCAATAAATCCTAACTATTTTAAGCCTAACTTAATTAATATTAATGAATCCTAGGTCAAAATTAAGAAGAAAAAAAGAAGAAGAAGAAGTAAAGCTATCCATTAAAAGAAGAACAAGTACAAATTTAAAGACCAATGAATGAGTGAAATTACCAGATGTGGGATGAGTGGTGAAAAAATAAACTTTAGTTGTGTTTGTGCAGATTAGGGCTAAAGTGAACAGTGCAAATTTTGCTTGAGAGTCAAAAGATCGAAAAGGGTAAAAGGCTTCCTAAGGTCCTATTTATACAAAAATACCCTGGGTCCCACTACACTTACCTAGCGCGGCCGCGGAAAACCACCGCGGTCCTCGATTATAACAAACATATGGGATGCTTGATTTGAACTACCGTTGAGGGTGGTAAATGGTACGCGGTCGCGATGGGGCACCACTGACCGCGAAGAATGCACCACGGACGCAGTAGAAACTTCAGAGAAGTCTCATTTTGGACTTTTCAATCCCGCGTCTGCCACTAATTTCCGCCTCCGCGGTAAGGCCACCGCTGACCGTGAAAAATGCAGCGCTGTCAGCGGTCCAACTTCAGAGAGTGCCAAATTTTCCTAGCTTTGTCCTGCGCTGCATCAAACATTCCTACACACATCTCACAACCAGTTAGTTCAAAAACAAATCCTACACTACAAAGAAAATAAAAAAGAAGAAAAACACATGGGTTGCCTCCCAAGAAGCGCCTGATTTAACATCGCGGCATGATGCAGGTTACCATCAATCACTTGAGATGGATCATTGCCACCACGTGGCTATAATCAAACTTGCCAAGATAGTGCTTCACTCTGTGCCCATTAACTCTAAAGATTTCACCATTTTTGTTTTTCAAATTAAGAGCACCAAACGGAGTCACAAGCACCACCTTAAAAGGTCCACTCCATTTTGACTTGAGCTTTCCCGGAAACAATCATAATCGGGAGTTGAATAAGAGAACCAAGTCACCTTCCTTGAATTCCTTGTCACGGGCATACTTGTCATGTAAGTACTTAATCTTGTCCTTATACAAGGACGAGCTGGAATAGGCGTGAAACCGGAACTCATCAAGCTCATTGAGTTGCTCCACCGGAGATTTGCTGCAACATCCCATTCAAGATTTAACTTCCTCAAAGCCCACATGGCTTTGTGCTCTAACTCAACCGGGAGATGGCAAGCTTTCCCAAACACCAACCGGTACGGAGACATACCAATCGAGTCTTGTAAGCAGTCCTGTAAGCCCATAAAGCATCATCCAGTTTCTTTGACCAGTCAGTCCTATTTGCATTAACCGTCTTTGACAATATGCTCTTAATCTCCCTGTTGGAGACCTCAACTTGCCCACTAGTCTGAGGATGGTAAGGGGTAGAAACCTTGTGATTGACACCATACTTTTCAACCAAAGTGTCAAATGCCTTATTGCAGAAATGAGAACCCCCATCACTGATGATCGCTCTAGGAGTGCCAAACCGAGTAAAGATATTCTTCTTGAGAAAAGCCACCACACTCCGGGCCTCGTTGTTGGGTAAAGCCACTGCCTCGACCCACTTTGAAACATAATCAACGGCGACCAGAATGTATGTGTTTCCACAATAACTCACAAAGGGTCCCATGAAATCAGTGCCCCACGCTTCAAAAATGTCAACCTCAAGAATAGTGGTAAGAGGCATCTCATCCTTAAATTTCCACCTGCTCTCTGACACTCATCACATCTCTTCACAAGCTCACCCGCATCCTTGTACAATGTAGGCCAATAAAAACCACAACTAAGCACCTTTGAAGCTGTCCTCGCCCCACTATGATGACCACCCTAGGGGGAGGAATGACATGCATACATAATACTCATTTGCTCCTCTTCCGGAACATATCTCCGGATCACACCATCATTACAGATTTTGAACAAGTAAGGCTCATCCCAGTAGTAGTCCAAGATCTCCCGTTTAAGCTTCTTCCTTTGGTTAGAAGAGAGCTCATACGGAACAATACCGGTCACAAGAAAGTTGGCAACATCCGCAAACCAAGGCATGCTATTCACAGATACAGAGAGGAGTTGCTCATCAGGGAATGAATCATTAATTTCAAGGCCATCAAGGGGCCTCCCCTCCTCCTCCAAGCGGGACAAGTGGTCCGCCACTTGGTATTCATTCCCTTTCCGATCAACAATCTCAAGGTCAAACTCTTGAAGCAATAGAACCCATCTCATCAACCGAGCCTTAGAATCCTTCTTTGTCATCAAGTAGCGGAGTGCTGCATGGTCAGTATGAACTATCACCTTGACACCAATGAGATAAGGCCTAAACTTCTCCATTGCAAACATAATTGTTAACAACTCTTTTTCTGTCACAGTGTAATTCACTTGAGCATCATTCACTGTTTTGCTTGCATAATACACCGGGCAAAACATCTTGTTTATCCTTTGACCCAAGACCGCTCCAACTGCAACATCACTTGCATCACACATGAGCTCAAAAGGTAAGCTCCAATTGGGTGCGGTTATAATAGGAGTGGTTGTAAATTTGTACTTGAGATGTTCAAAAGCTTTCATGCATTCATCATTAAACACGAACTTTGCATCCTTTTCCAATATTTTGCACAAAGGATTCACTGCCTTAGAAAAGTCTTTGATGAATCTTCGGTAGAACCCCTCATGCCCAAGAAAACTTCTAACCCCCTTGACTGAAGTAGGAAGGGGAAGCTTTGAAATCACTTAAATCTTAGCCTTGTCCACCTCTATTCCATTCTTTAAGATCTTATGGCCGAGGATAATGCCCTCCTCGACCATGAAGTGGCATTTTTCCCAGTTGAGCACAAGATGTGTCTCTTCACACCGTGCCAACACTTTGTCAAGATTCTTCAAACACTCATCAAAGGAGTCACCCACAACACTGAAATCATCCATGGACACTTCCAAGAAATCCTCCACCATGTCGGTAAATATAGCCATCATACACCGCTGGAAGGTAGCCGGTGCATTACACAAACCGAATGGCATCCGTGAAAATGCAAAGGTCTCATACGAGCATGTGAAGGTGGTTTTCTCCTGATCTTCCGTAGGAATCAAAATCTAGTTGTAACTTGAGTACCCATCCAGAAAACAGTAGAAGGCACGCCCAGCAAGTCTATCTAGCATTTGGTCAAGAAAGGGCACTGGAAAATGATCCTTGCCGGTCACTTTATTCAGCTTTCGGTAGTCCATGCACACCCTCCATCCAGTGATAGTCCTGGTAGGAATCAGCTCATTTTGCTCATTAGTCACCACAGTCATACCACCCTTCTTCGGCAGACATTGCACCGGAGAAGTCCAAGAACTATCCGAGATGGGGTACACAACCCCTACATCAAGCCACTTGATCACCTCCTTTTTGACAACCTTTTGCATAGCCTCGTTCAACCTCCTTTGATGTTCTACGGAGGGCTTGGAATCATCTTCAAGTATAATCTTGTGCATGCAAAAGTGGGCTTGTTCCCCGAATATCAGCTAGAGTCCATCTAATTGCCTTCTTCCATCTTTGGAGCACCGCCAATGTGGAATCTACCTGCATGTTAGTAAGACAAGAGGCAAGAATAATAGGCAAAGTTGAACTAGGGCCCAAGAATTCATATCTGAGGTGTGAGGGCAAAGGCTTCAACTCCAAAATGGGAGGTTCCTCAATTGAGGGCTTTATTGGCGGAGTCTTTCTGTTCTCAAGATCCAAAAAGAGCTTACGGGGCTCATAAGAATAAGAGCCCATTCCGTGCAAAGCATTGACACACTCCACCCTTCCTTCATCCTCATTCACATCAAGGTTCAACAAGACCACTTCTAGAGGATCTTCCACATTGATCATGGCACTAGTATCATCAACTATCACCTCCGTGACAAGATCCACAAAAGAGCACACTTCAGTACTATTCGGCTGCCTCATTGATTTGCATACATGAAAGACCACTTTTTCATCACCCACCCGGAAGGTGAGTTCCCCTACTTCCACATCAACCAATTCCTTCCCAGTTGCAAGGAAAGGTCTTCCCAAAATTATAGGTACCTCATAGTCGACTTCGCAGTTGAGAATCATAAAATCAGTAGGCAAGATAAATTTGTCCACCCGAACAAGAACATCATCAATAATACCAAGTGGCCTTTTCATAGTTCTATCCCCCATTTGCAATCTCATTGAAGTAGCTCTCGGTTGACCAATACCCAAAGTTTTGAACACGAAGTAAGGCATCAAATTGATGCTTGCTCCCAAATCACACAATGCCTTTGCAAAATTCGCACTCCCAATGGTACATGGAATGGTGAAAGCACCGTGATCTTCAAGCTTTGGAGCCATCGAGTGCACAATTGCACTTACTTGGTGAGTCATTTTGATGGTCTCACAATCCATAGATCTCTTTTTAGTCACCAAGTCTTTCATGAACTTGGCGTAACCCAGCATTTGATCAAGAGATTCCACCAAAGGAACATTGATTGAAAGCTTTTCATCATCTCAATAAACTTCTTAAATTGGTTTTCATTCTTTTGCTTCGCAAGTCTTGAGGGTAAGGTGGAGGAGGCCTTGGCAAAGGAGCCTTAGCCTTGGGTACTACCGTTTCCGGTATGTCTATTACGTGTTCCCTAGACGGGTTCACGTCATTTTGAGTCTCCACCTCATTATCATGATTATCAATTCTCACTTCCGTATTCAAGTTCTCTTCACTCACTTGCTCATCAACTATAGGAACATCATCATCTTGCACTTCAACCTCATCACTCACAACTTCCTTTTGCTTGGAGGTATTCACATCACCACCTCGACCATTTCTTGTGATCACTGCCATTGTATGCCCGGTATTGTTCCCACCCTTCGGGTTTACTACCATATCACTAGGTAGAGCCCCCTTAGGGCGAGTATTCAAAGATTGCAAAATCTGGTCAAGTTGAACCTCCAAGTTTCGGATTGAAGTATTGTGGGATGCCAACTGGGCGTTAGAGTCGGCGTTCTTTTTCATCATTTGTTCAAACATCATCTCGATCCTCCCATCTTATTGTTTGACGAGCTAGGACCTTGGAATGGAAATAGAGGCGGGTTGTTTGGTTGTTGATACATCGGAGGCCTTTGAAAGCCTGCCCTCGATTCCCTTGATTGCCATTATTCCAACCCCCTTGGTTGTTGTTTCCTCCCCAATTGTTATTGTTGCCACCCCAGTTACCCTGGTTGTTCTGGTTGTTCTGGTTACCCCAGTTCTGATTGTTATTCCTCCAGTTGCCATTTCCTTTTTGTTTTGATTCCCCCAATTTCCTTGGGATCTCCACTGTTATTGTTGGTTAGGAGCATTGCCCCTTTGTCCTTGATAATTGTTCATGTACTGCACTTCTTCACTTTGCTCATCATAGCCATCATCTTGGTTTTAAAATCACCATTACCTTGCTCATATTGATTTGGACTACCTTGACCTTGTTGACCTCTTTGTCCCCTCTTGTTAACCAACATGTTGACTCCTTCCATAGCATTTACTTGTCTCAGCGCTTGGACTTGCTACAATTGAGCTTTTGCCAACTGGTTCATTGTTGTTGTTAGCTCAGCTATTGCTTGGCCATGGTCGTGGAGCTCTTTGTGCAGGTGAATGACTGTGGGATCACCCTGTGGCACATTAGCTCGACTTTGCTAAGCTGAGGAAGTATCTGCCATCTCATCCAATATCTCACACGCCTCACCATAAGGTGTGTTCATAAAATTTCCCCCTGCTAGCTGGTTCACTACACACTGATTGGTCATGTTATGCCACGGTAGAAAGTCTGCTGGATCATTGCTTCGGTCATGTCATTGTTCGGACATTCTTTCACCATTGTCCGATATCTTTCCCAAATTTCATGAAGTGGTTCATTAGGTTCCTGTTTGAAGGCCAAGATCTCTTCTCTCAAAGTTGCCATATGCCCCAGCGAGAAAAACTTAGCGATAAACTTGTCCGCCAACTCATCCCATGTATGGATGGTTGGGAAGTCTTTCGAGCCAATCCAAAGCTTTCCCTCGAAGTGAGAAAGGGAACAATCTCAATGTTAATGCATCCTCCGACATATGCGTCTGCTTGCTTCCCCAACAGGTATCCACAAAGCCTTTAAGATGTTTATATGCATTCTGATGAGGAGCGCCTGTGAAGTACCCTCGCTGCTCCAATAAAGTCAACATGACATTTGTAATTTGGAAATTGCCCGCCCGGATCCTGGGTGGGACAATATCACTTGCGTAACCCTCATTTGGAAGCACCCGAGGAGCGACTCTTGGAGGAGGCTGGGGAGGTTCTGGAGTGTTATCATTGGTCTGGCGGCCTCCTCTTTGACCTTGAGGTACTAGAGGCACCTCACTTTCACCATTATCATCAACCTCCTCCCCCGGAACATTTCCAATAGGATCGTTGTTTGCCATGTTGTACCTAAATCGATTAACTCACACAAATTAGTAAAATAGAAGGAAAGAAAAAAAAGACACAAAACTAGTTAGATAGATAGCCAAAACCGTTTAGCTCCCCAGCAACGGCACCAAAAAGTGATGGGAGCCAACTCTAAACCACTATAGAGTCGCAAGAGCGATCGATACAGCTTTTACCCGAGGGGTCGGGATCGATTTCCACAGAGAACTAAGAAAGGTTTGGAATTGGATTCCTATCTAATCTAGAAATGTGCGATGTTCTTAATTGCACTTCCAATCATTCTTTGTTTACTATTCTACTTTAATACTAATGATGCAGGAAAATAAGCTAAGTATGATATTTTTGTATAGGGTTTTCTTAATTGGTAGAAAGGCACTAGGGATGTGACTTACTCCTAGGTGAGTATCTAACAGGATCTAAAACTTAGGGTAAATTTGTTATAATTGAGATCATGATATAGCCATTGCACGTATCTACTCACTCTATACCTCTCAGTAGTTTGAGTAACTTTGCCCTAATTGGCTTTCTCAAGCCCAATTGGGTGTTCAAACATTGCAAGCAAAATTGACTCAAGTCGGGTATTACTATCTCTAGGTTTAACCCTTTAATTGGGGCTATCAATCTCTTGAATGAGATTGAATGCACTCCAATTCCTTGTTAGCTTGAATTCCCTAAACTTGGACTCTCTTTCTCAAGAAGAGCCTAAGTCAAAAAGGCACAAATTAGTGTTTGCAACCACCAGTTCAATATTTAAAGCATAAATCAGACCAAATATCATTCAACCATAAACATTTAAGCCCTAAAATAGAAGATTCATTTAATACCCACACTAGGGTTGAGCCACAACCCTAGCTAATGGGTCTAGCTACTCATAATCAAAGAGGAAATCAAAGATGTAGATGAAATATAACCCATAAAAAGTAAATACAAGATTAAAATCTAAGATTAATTGTTAAAGATATTCTAAAATTACTCAAAAAGGCTAAAAATGACTATTCACGAGCTCTACCAAACAATAGATAACCTAAAAATCTGAAAAAGAAGTATTTATACACAACTAAATTTTTCGGACAAAAATTCCCTTACGGAGATTCCCACGTCTGCTGAGGGTGATAAAACGACCGCGGCCGCGTTAAAGCTACCGCTGCCGCGTAATTTCACCGCGGGCAGCGGTGACATGTTGAGCCTAAAACATCACTCTCTGAACTTTTCCACCGCTGAGATTGTAAACAAGACCGCCTCAGCGGTGGACCCTCCGCGTCCCCGTCAGTTTCTTCACTGTCAGCGCTCTTTTGACTCAGCTTTGACTTGTGCAGGTTTCACTCCTTTTTGAGTTGGTTTTGACTTTTTTGTCCCTTTTTTACCAAACACTGCAAACAAGCACAATAATATAGCTTTCGGGAATACTTGTGCACACTCTTAATCCAAAACTTAAGCAAAAAGGAGCATAAAATAGACTAGAATCCCTAGTTATCATGGTCCGTAAAAGTATTTTTGCGGCCGCAGAAACAAGTGCAGACCGCAGAATTTCCTCTACAGCCGCAGAATTGATGAAGCAACCCTAAAGCATCTAAAGCAGAAGTGCGTACCGTACACAATTTGTCCGACCGCAAAATATGGTTCGCTGACAAGAATTCAAAAAGTTCAGAGAGTGTGTAAATGACCAAGAATGAACCCTTGCCTGAAGTGCGGACCGCACAAGAATTGTGCGGCCGCAAAAGCTTAATTGCAACCGCAGACCAAATTGTGCGGATGTAGAATCCAGTTCCCTGCAGATTCAAGCATGTGCAAACCGCACATGGAATTGTGCAGCCGCAGAACCTCCCGAGGTGTATTTTTGTCAGTGAATTTTGGGCCATTATAAATAGACGGGAATCACATACTTAGGTCAAGTTTTGAAGTTCTAGCAGCTGTAGCCATTGTAGTTTTCCATTTTAGGAAATTTGTGATCATTTTGGGATAAAAACATCATAGTTTATCATTTTAATTTTATATTATGAGTTTAATTATTATTTCTTCTTTGTTTTTTTCATTTTCTACTATGAATTGCTAGACCTTTACTAGGGTTGTGACCAACCCTAGTGTGTAAACCTTATGGGTATTTAATATAATGCTTGTTTATGATTGGGTGTAGATTATTTAGCCTTTTTTATGCTTTAATTTTAGAATTAATAGTTGCAAACATCGATTCAAGCTTTTTTGACTTGGTTTTTACTTGAGAAAGAGGGACCTAGTCTAGAAAAAGTTGGCTAACAAGAAATTGGGCTAGTTGAGGATTTGAATAGCCCAATTAATGGTTTGAACTAGATATAGGGAAAACCCGACTTGAGCTCGTATCAACTATTTAGCTTGATACCCATTTGGGGTTGAGAAAGCCAAACTGGACAAAATCACTCTATGACTGAGAGGTATTCAGTGGGAAACTTATATTTGGGAGCTACAATACACCCCAATCAATAAAAACATTGTTAACGTACTTAACCCATTAGGTGAACACCTAGGTGAAGGTTACATCCTAAGCCTTTTAACCATTTGGCAAAAACAACAAAGACAATCACTCACTTTCTAGTTTCCTCATTAGTTTATAATTGTTAGTGTTAATTTAGAAGTAGAAAATAAAATTCCTTCTTTGTCAGCGCAATTTAGTTATTTCATTTACTCTCATCAAATATACACCTTAATACCCATATTAAACTCCTTGTGGAAATCGACCCAGACTCTTATTGGATATTATTTTTCTAACGACCGTTTCCACTCACTATTGAGTGCGGATGTGACGTGGATCAATTTTTGGCATCGTTGTCGGGGAGTTAAAATGGTGTTAGTGATCGAGGCCAACCCTGTACTACTATAAAGTAGCAAGAGTGGTCGAAGCAGCTTTTACCCGAGAAGGTCGGGATCGATTTCCACAGGGAGCTAGAGATGGGAATTGAGTTTCTATCTAAATTGGAGTTGCGTAATTGTTCCTAATTACACTTCTAAACATATTTGGTTTTGATATTACTTCTAAATTTATGCTACTAAGGTGCTAAATTAAGCTAAGTTAAGATAAGAGTAGACTATTAAAGGTTGTCTAATTAGGTAAAAGGCACTAGGGGAGTGACTTTCTCCTAGGTGGATACTTGACGGGTTCTCGTGTCTAAGGCTAGGTTGTCATATTTGGGGATTACAATATAACCATTGCACGATTCTACTCACTCTATACCTCTTGGTAGTTCGAGTGATTTTGCCCTAATTGACTTTCTCAAGATCAATTGGGTATGATCATTTGTGCAAGCAATTGAGGTTCAAGTCGGGTATTACTATCTCCAGGTTTAACCCTTTAATTGGGGCTATCAATCTCTTGAGTACGCCCCAATTCCTTGTTGGACTAATTTTTATAGACTTAGGCTCTCTTTCTCAAGAAGAGCCCAAGTCAACTAGGCATAAACTAGTGTTTTCAACCACTAATTCAACATTAAAACCATAAATTAGTCCAAATATCAAACACCCATAGACATTCAAGCCTAAAACACAAGACCCATCAATTACCCAAACTAGGGTTGAGCCACAACCCTAGCTAATGGGTCTAGCTACTCATGATAATAAAGGAAAACAAAGAAATAGTTGAAGAAAACCCCATAATATTTAATTACTAACTAAAACTTGAAGATTCAATGATAAAACTATTGTAAAATTACTCAAAATGGTAAAAGAACACTATTCACGAGCGCAACTCAGCTTAAAATTATAACTGATGACCTAAAAATGGGAAAAGAAACTATTTATACTAGGTCGAAAATTCTGGACAACAATACCCCAGTGGGGCTAGTGCGGACCGCACAAAATCGAGTGCGGCCCCACTAAGGCTCTTGGCTGAAATTTCTGCTCTCTAAACTTGGCCACCGCGGGCCGCACAAAATGCACCGCGGCCGCGGTGGCTTCTGTTGCGGTCCGCACAAAATGGATCGCGGACCACATTGGCAATGTTCCTCCAACTTGGCAACTCTCTGAACTTGAGCTTTGCGGATCGCACAAAATCGAGTGCGGCCGCAATGAAGTCAATGCGATCCGCATGAAATGTTTTGCGGTCGCATTGCTTGGCTGCTTGAAATGAGCACTCTCTGAACCTCCTCTTTGCGAACTGCACAGAATGGAGTGCGGCCGCATTGCTTGGCTGCCTGAAATGAGCACTCTCTAAACCTCCTCTTTGCGGGTCGCACAGAATAGAGTGTGGCCGCATTGGTCCTGTTATACTGAGCTTGGACTTGTTCTTGGTACTTGTGCATGTTTCACTCCTTTTTGAGCTGGTTTTGACGAATTGTCACCTTGTTGACCAAACCCTGCAATCAAGTACAGCATGTGAGCCTTTGGGACTATTTTGTACACCTTTCTAATCAAAACTCAAGTAAGAAGGAGTGTAAAATGCATCATAATCCCTAGTTATCAACTTCCCCAAACTTAAGCTTTTGCTTGTCCTCAAGAAAACAAAATAAGACACACCCCTTAAGAATAAATCCAAGAAAATTCAGCTGACCTACAGTGACCTCAACTAGCATCAATTGGGACTAACAATTGCCCTCAATTCAAATGAATCATTAACAACATTCACTCTTTTATACACCATGGATTTAGTGCGACACAAGAGCATCAAGAGTCGACTCAACATATCAAAGAAACTCTTTCTATTACTTTGGTCATTGTGGAACCCCAACTCACACATCCTCGACTCTCCCTAAGCAAACCTCACCTTTAGGAAAGTAGCACTCAGAACGAGGTTAATGGAAATACACTCATCTCTCTCAAGGAAGTCACAAGTCCGGCACTAGGTACCATATGCTTGCCCCTCATGTGAGTCACCACTAATGTAAGCTTCATTCAACTCAAGATCATATAGGGATTTTGTGGAGACATAGTGAAGGCTTTTGGTTTAGGGTAGGAAATGTTTGGTCTAAGTAGGTTCCATCTTCCCTTTAGCACTTCTTTTGCTTCATTTTGGCACACATTCACTTGACTTTTTAAGTCATTTCACTTCTTTCTAAGGGGTTAGAGAGACACACTGTCACT
>NW_017672756.1:91159-115253 GCF_001879085.1 Nicotiana attenuata | reverse complement strand
TGTCCTCGCCCTGCCATGATGGCCACCATAGGGAGAGGAATGACAAGCCTCTAAGATACTCAACTGCTCCTCCTCAGGGACACACCTCCGGATCACTCCGTCGGTGCAAATCTTGAATAAGTACGACTCATCCCAATAGAAATCCAAACTATCCCGTTTGAGCTTCTTCCTTTGGTTAGAAGAGAGCTCACACGGGATTATACCAGTCTCAAGGTAGTTAGCAACATCTGCAAACCATGGCATATCATTCATTGACACAAAAAGTAGCTGCTCATCGGGAAGTGCATCATTGATCTCTAGGCCATCACACGGCCTCCCTTCCTCCTCCAAGCAGGACAAGTGGTCCGCCAATTGGTTTTCACTACCTTTCCGGTCCACAATTTCCAAATCAAACTCTTGAAGTAACAAGACCCATCGCATCAGCCTAGCTTTGGAGTCTTTCTTCGTGATCAAATACCTAAGAGCTGCATGATCGGTTTGCACTATGACCTTGGCTCCCATGAGATAAGGCCGAAATTTTTCCATAGCGAACACAATAGCCAACAACTCTTTCTCAGTTACCGTGTAGTTCCTTTGAGCCTCATTCATTGTCTTGCTCGCATAGTACACCGGATGAAACATTTTGCTCACTCTTTGACCCAAGACTGCCCCAACCGCAACATCACTCGCGTCGCACATGAGCTCGAAAGGCAAGCTCCAGTTGGGTGCGGTAATGATAGGGGTGGTGGTCAACTTATTCTTGAGAAGTCCAAATGCTTGCATACATCTCTCATCGAACACGAACTTGGCATCCTTTTCTAGTAGCTTGCACAAAGGATTCACTACCTTCAAAAAGTCCTTGATAAATCTCCGGTAGAACCCCGCATGCCCAAGAAACTCTAACCCCCTTGACAGAAGTGGGGGGAGGAAGCCTTGAAATCACCTATATTTTAGCTTTGTCCACCTCTATGCCATGCTTTGAAATTTTATGACCGAGCACTATGCCCTCCTCAACCATGAAGTGGCATTTTTCCCAATTGAGCACAAGATTGGTGTCTTCACAACGGGCCAACACTCTATCCAGATTTTTCAAACATCCATCAAATGAGTCACCCATAAACTAAAGTCGTCCATGAACATTTCCAAAATATCTTCCACCATATCGCTGAAAATGGCCATCATACACCGTTGGAATGTCGCCGGTGCTTTACACAACCCAAAAGGCATCCGAGAAAAGGCAAAGGTGCCATATGGACAAGTAAATGTGATCTTCTCCTGATCTTCCGGAGCAATCAAGATTTGGTTGTATCCAGAATATCCATCCAAGAAACAATAGAAAGCACACCCTCCATCCGGTAACTGTCCGGGTTGGAATTAGTTCATTTTGAGCATTGATCACCACGGTCATACCACCCTTCTTTGGCACACACTGCACCGGCGAAGTCCACGAGGTGTCAGAGATGGGGTACACAACCCCGGCATCTAACCACTTGATCACTTCCTTTTTCACAACTTCTTGCATTGCCTCGTTCAACCTCCTTTGATGTTCCAAGGAGGGTTTTGCATCATCTTCAAGAATAATCTTGTGCATACAGAATGCGGGGCTTATTCCCCGAATATCAGCTAAAGTCCATCCAATTGCCTTCTTCCGCTTTTTGAGCACCGCCAATGTGGCATCTACCTGCATGTTAGTAAGACAAGAGGAAAGAATAACTGGCAAAGTTGAACTAGGGCCTAAGAATTCATACCTGAGGTGTGGAGGCAATGGCTTCAACTCCAACACCAGAGGTTCCTCGATTGAAGGCTTTGTTGGAGGAGTTTTTCTATTTTCAAGATCCAAAGAGAGTTTCCTAGGCTCATAAGAATAAGAGCCCATTCCATGTAAAGCATTCACGCACTCCACTCGGCCCTCATCATCATTGACATCAAGATTCAACAATGCGGCCTCCAGAGGGTCCTCCACATTGATCATTGCACTAGTATCATCAATTATCACAGCCGTGACAAGATCCACAAATGAGCACACTTTCGTACAATTGGGCTGCTTCATTGACTTGCACACATGAAAGACCACTTTTTCATCACTCACCCGGAAGGTGAGTTCCCCTGCTTCCACATCAACTAAGGCCTTCCCCATAGCAAGGAAAGGTCTCCCCAATATGATCGGAACTTCATAATCTACCTCACAATCCAAGATCACAAAATCAGCTGGCAAGATAAATTTGTCCACCTGGACAAGCACATCATCAATAATACCCAATGGTCTCTTCATCGATCTATCCGCCATTTGCAATCTCATTGAAGTCGGCCTCGGTTGCCCAATACCCAAAGTCTTGAAAACTGAGTAGGGCATCAAGTTGATACTTGCCCCCAAATCACATAGAGCTTTGTCAAAGTCTGCACTCCTAATAGTGCAAGGAATGGTGAAAGCACTGGGATCCTCCAACATAGGAGCCATTGAATGTACTACATCACTAACTTGGTGGGTCATCTTGATAGTTTCACAGTCCATGGATCTTTTCTTTGTCACCAAATCTTTCATGAATTTAGCAAAGCTAGGCATTTGCTCCAAAGCCTCCACCAAAGGCACATTAATGGATAAGCTCTTCATCATGTCTATGAACTTTTTGAACTGATTCTCATTTTTCTGCTTTGCTAGCCTCTGAGGATAAGGTAGAGGTGGCCTAGGCAAGGGTGCCTTGGCTTTTGGCACAACCGGCTCCGACATGTCTATTACGTGTTCCCTAGACGGGTTCACGTCATTCTGTGTTTCCACCTCGGTATCTTGAATATCAATCCTCACTTCTTCATTCACATTTTCATCAATCACATTCTCAACCACCAAATGAACTTCATCTTCTTGCAACTCAGCTTTATCACTCAAAATTTGCTTTTGTTTGGAGGCATTCACATCACCGCCTCGTCCACTCCTTGTAGTTACTGCCATAACATGATTGTTCCCACCCTTTGGGTTAACTACCGTATTGCTCGGTAGAGCCCCCTTAGGGCGAGTATTCAAGGACTGTGAGATTTGGCCTAGCTGAACCTCCAAATTTCTGATTGAAGTACTGTGAGATGCCAACTACGCATCCGAGTTAGCATTCTTTTTCATCATCTGTTCAAACATCATTTCAATTATCCCCATGTCATTGCTGGAAGAACTAGGACCCTGGGATGGAAAAGGCGGTGGATTGCTCGGTTGTTGATACACTGGGGCCTTTGAAAGCCTTTCCCCTGATTTCCCTGGTTGTTGTTGTTGTTCCATCCACCCTGGTTGTTGTTTCCACCCCAATTGTTGTTGTTGCCCCAGTTTCCTTGATTGTTCCGATTGTTGTTTTGATTGCCCTAATTTGGATTTTGATTATTGTTTCCCCAATTGATGTTCCCTTGTTGTTGATTATTCCAATTGTTGTTGCCTTGTTGTTGGTTACCCCAATTGCCTTGGGATCTCCATTGTTGTTGTTGGTTAGAAGAATTGCCCCTTTGGCCTTGATAATTATTCACGTATTGTACCTCTTCATTCTGCCCATCATAACCATAATCTTGGAATCCACCACAATCATTGTCAAATTGATTCGAACTCCCTTGGTTCTGTTGACCTCTTTGTCTTCTATTGTTCACTAGCATGTTGACACCCTCCATGGCATTCACTTGGCGAGGATTTTGAACTTGTTGCAACTGTGCCTTTGCTAGTTGGTTCATTGTTGTTGTCAGTTCTGCTATATCCTGCCCATGGTCATGTAGTTCTTTGTGCAAGTGAGTGACCGTGGGGTCACCCTATGGCACATTGGCTCTACTTTTCCAAGCGGAGGACGTGTCAGCCATCTCGTCAAGAATGGCACAAGCTTCATCATATGGCAGCTTCATGAAATTACCCCCAACAAGTTGGTTCAATATGCATTGATTCGTTGTGTTGATGCCCCGATGGAAGGTCTGTTGTATCATTTCCTCAGTCATATCATTGTTGGGGCATTCCTTCACCATGGTTATATATCTCTCCCAAATCTCGTGTATTGGTTCGGTGGGCTCCTACTTGAAAGCTAATATCTCATCCCTCAATGCTGCCATGTGCCCCGGTGAGAAAAACTTGGCAATGAACTTATCCGCCAACTCATCCCAAGTAGTGATGGAATGGTTGGGAAGTCGCTAAAGCCAATCCAATGCCTTTCCTCTAAGTGAAAATGGGAAGAGTCTCAACTGAAGTGCATCCTCGGACACATTGGTTTGCTTGCTCCCCCAACAGGTATCCACGAACCCCTTGAGATGTTTGTAAGCATTCTGAGTGGGAGCACCCGTGAAATACCCTCGCTGCTCCAACAATGTCAGCATCACATTAGTAATTTGAAAATTGCCCGCCCGGATTCGGGGCGGGACAATTGCACTAGCATAGCCTTGGTTGGGAAGTACTCGAGGAGCCACTCTTGGAGGTGGCGGAGGAGGATCTGGAATATTTTCATTTGCATTGGCCTGGCGGCCTCTACGTCGTCCTTGAGGTACAAGAGGCACCTCATCATCTCCGACATCATCTACCTCCTCCCCCACAACCACATTTCCAAGAGGGTCATTGTTGTTTGCTGCCATTTTGTACCTGGAGTTGTGACACACACAAATTAGTAACGCAGAAGGAAAGAAGAACAACACACAAAACTATTTAGATAGATAGCCAAAACCGTTAGCTCCCCGGCAACGGCGCCAAAAAAGTGATCGAGGCCAACCCTGTACTACTATAAAGTAGCAAGAGTGGTCGAAGCAGCTTTTACCCGAGAAGGTCGGGATCGATTTCCACAGGGAGCTAGAGATGAGAATTGAGTTTCTATCTAAATTGGAGTTGCGTAATTGTTCCTAATTACACTTCTAAACATATTTGGTGTTGATATTACTTCTAAATTTATGCTACTAAGGTGCTAAATTAAGCTAAATTAAGCTAAGAGTAGACTATTGAAGGTTGTCTAATTAAGTACAAGGCACTAGGGGAGTGACTTTCTCCTAGGTGGATACTTGACGGGTTCTCGTGTCTAAGGCTAGGTTGTCATGTTTTGGGATTACGGTATAACCATTGCACGATTCTACTCACTCTATACCTCTCGGTAGTTCAAGTGATTTTGCCCTAATTGACTTTCTCAAGATCAATTGGGTATGATCATTTGTGCAAGCAATTGAGGTTCAAGTCGGGTATTACGATTTCTAGGTTTAACCCTTTAATTGGGGCTATCAATCTCTTGAGTACGCCCCAATTCCTTGTTGGACTAATTTTTATAGACTTAGGCTCTCTTTCTCAAGAAGAGCCCAAGTCAACTAGGCATAAACTAGTGTTTGCAACCACTAATTCAACATTAAAATCATAAATTAGTCAAAATATCAAATTGGGGACCTCGTTGTGCCCGAGGTAGGCCTAGCGACAAGTAAATTTGGAGAACTTGAAATGCTAAATGCCTCATTTTATTGATAAAAAGGTAGATGAATCCCAAAACGACACTAAATAACAGGAAATAAAAAATGTCACTAGTGGCCATAGGCCTTATTACATTTCTCAAAGCAAANAAAACCCATAATATTTAATTACTAACTAAAACTTGAAGATTCAATGATAAAACTATTGTAAAATTACTCAAAATGGTAAAAGAACACTATTCACGAGCGCAACTCAGCTCAAAATTATAACTGATGACCTAAAAATGGGAAAAGAAACTATTTATACTAGGCCGAAAATTCTGGACAAAATACCCCAGCGGGGCTAGTGCGGACCGCACAAAATCGAGTGCGGCCGTACTAAGGCTCTTGGCTGAAATTTCTGCTATCTGAACTTGGCCACCGTGGGCCGCGCAAAATACACCGTGGCCGCGGTGGCTTCTGTTGCGGTCCGCACAAAATGGATCGCGGACCGCATTGGCAATGTTCCTCCAACTCTCTAAACTTGAGCTTTGCGGACCGCACAAAATGGAGTGCGGCCGCAATGAAGTCAATGCGGTCCGCATGAAATGTTTTGCGGACGCATTGCTTGGCTGCCTGAAATGAGCACTCTATGAACCTCCTCTTTGCGGACCGCACAAATGGAGTGCGGCCGCATTGCTTGGCTGCCTGAAATGAGCACTCTCTGAACCTCCTCTTTGCGGACCGCACAGAATAGAGTGCGGCCTCATTGGTCCTGTTATACTGAGCTTGGACTTGTTCTTGGTACTTGTGCATGTTTCACTCCTTTTTGAGCTGATTTTGACGAATTGTCACCTTGTTGACCAAACCCTGCAATCAAGTACAACATGTGAGCCTTTGGGACTATTTTGTACACCTTTCAATCAAAACTCAAGTAAGAAGGAGTGTAAAATGCATCATAATCCCTAGTTATCAGTTAGCTATATATTTGAGTGTGTTTTTGGAATATCTTCTTTCCCTTCCGTGTTATAACTTGTTTAAGAATTTATAGGTACAAACATGGCAAATAATTACCTCGGATATTTGCCTTTGGGGGATTTAAACGGCAAGGAGGAACAAGTAGAGAAGGTACCTCTTGAGCCTCAAGCCAATAGGAGAGGCCGGTACCACATGACAACGTGCACATTCCACCCCCACCTCCACCACGAGCGGCTTCACACCGGATATTGCTCACTTTGCTTGAGCAACGAGGTTTCTTTACCGATGTTCCAACTCAAAATGCTTATAAACATTTGAAGGACTTTGTGGATACTTGTTGGGGAAGCAAGCAAACTAATGTTTCTGAGGATGCATTGAGACTAAGGCTTTTGACCTTCTCTCTACGGGAAAAAGCTTTAGATTGGTTGGAACGATTGTCGAACCTTTTAATTCACACTTGGGATGAGTTGGCGAAAAATTTCATTGCTAAGTTTTTCTCTCCCGGACACATGGATACACTTCGAGATAAGATCTTGGCAGCAGAATGAACCACTACAAGAAATATGGGAGATCTATGGAACAATGGTTAAGGAATGTCCCAACAATGATATGACGGAAAACATGATGCAGCAAACCTTTTATCGTGGGATTAATACAACCAACCAATGTGTAGTGAATCTAGTTGGTGGGAACTTTATGACTACGCCTAATGCGGAGGTGTCTGAAATCTTGGATGAGATGGAGGAAACGTCGTTGGCTTAGCAATCCCAGGCCAATGTCCCACTTGGATCATGTGATCCAAATATGATCCACCTTCACAAAGAATTGCAAGACCATGGGCAACCCATTGCCGAATTGACCACTACCATGACTCAACTAGCAAAGGCCCAACTAAATCAAGTGCAAGCTCCTAAGCAAGTTAATGCTATGGAGGGAATGAATATTTTTGGTAAACAAGAGGAGGACTAAGGGTCCACAAGTGCAAACTCGAGTGGAGAAATATGTGCAAGATGATGGTGGTTTTGAGCAAGATGATTCTTATAATGAGCAAGAGGAGGAATTTAACAATTTTCAAGTGCAAAGAAACAACTTCCAAGGTCCAACTAACAACAATGGCGACCATAAAACAATCATGGCAATTGGAATTCTAACAATCAAGGGAATTGGCATAACAACAACAATCAAGGAAATTGGAGTGGAAACAACCAAGGAAATTGGGGAGGCAACAATCATGGTGGTTGGATAAACAATCAAGGCAACCGGGGGTCGGGTTTTCAAAGGCCCCCAATGTATCAACAATCGAGCAACCCACCGCCTTATCCTTCCTATGGTTCAAGTTCTTCAAACAATAAGATGGGACGTATTGAAAGTATGTTCAAGCAAATGATGGATAAGAATGCTGATTCGGATGCCCAACTTTCCTCACACAACACATCAATCCACAACCTAGAAATTCAAACGGGGTAAATCTCTCAAGCTTTAAATTCTCGTCCTAAAGGGGCACTACGAAGTGACACGGTGTAAACCCAAAGGGTGGTAACAATACAGGGCATGCTATGGCGGTTATCACAAGAAGTGAAAGAGGCGAGAATGCTCCTACCTCGAGAGGAAGACGACTTGTTGATGATGATCAAGTGATTCTAGAAGAAGAGATCCCGAACAATGTTGTTCAACCTAATGAGGAAGTTCGGATTGATGTTGATGATAGTGAGGAAGAGACTCAAGAGGAGGTGAACCTGTCTAAGGAAAATATTATTGACATACCGGAGCCGATAGTGCAAAAGGAAAAGGCACGATTGCCTATGCCTCCACCTCCATACCCTCAAAGACTTGCCAAGCAAAATGGTGAGAATCAATTCAAGAAGTTCATTCAAATGATGAAGAGCCTTTTAATCAATGTGCCATTGGTCGAAGTTTTGGAACAAATGTCCGTGTATGCAAAGTTTATGAAAGATCTTGTAACAAAGAAGAGGTCGAAGAATTTTGAAACTATCAAATTCACTCATCAGGTGAGTGCAATTGTTCATTCAATGGCTCCTAAGTTGGAGGATCCCGGTGCTTTCACGATTCCTTGTACAATTAGAAGTGTCAAGTTTGCTAAAGCTCTTTGTGATCTTGGAGCTAGTATAAATTTTATGCCCTATTCGGTTTTCAAGACTTTGGAGATTGGGAAGCCAAGACCCACCTCTATGAGATTGCAAATGGCCTATTGTACCATGAAAAGGCTATTGGGTGTGATTGAAGTTGTTTTCTCTTGGGTTGATAAATTCATTCTTCCGAAGGATTTTGTCATTATAGATTGTGAGGTTGATTATGAGGTGTCAACTATTCTTAGGAGACCTTTCCTTGCTACGGGTAAGGCTCTTTGTGATGTTGAAGCTGGAGAACTCACTTTTCGGGCTGGTGATGAAAGAGTGGTATTCCATACGTGTAAGTCCATGCGTCGACCAAATAGCAATGAGATGTGTTCTTTTATGGATTTGGTGGCCGATGGAATTGTTAATGATACAAGTGCTACAATCAATGTTGGTAATATGTTGGAGGCCATCTTGCTCAACTTTGATGATGACGAGACGGATGGCTTCATGGAATGTGTGAACTCTTTGCAAGGAATGAGGTCGTACAACTATGCACCCCGAAAATTGTCCTTGGATCTTGGAAATATGAAGACTCATCCTACAAAGCCTTCTATTGAAGATCCACCTACCTTGGAGTTGAAGCCATTGCCTCCACATCTACGGTATGAATTTTTTGTCCCTTGTTCTACTTTTCTGGTTATTCTTTCCTCTTGTTTGACTAACGTGCAGGTAGATTCCACATTGGCGGTGCTACAAAAGAGGAAGAAGGCTATTTGGGTGGACCTTGGTGGATATTCGGGGTATAAGCCCCACCTTTTGTATGCAGAAGATCAAGTTGGATGATGGCGCTAAACCATATATTGAACATTAAAGAAGACTCAATGAGACTATGCAATCCCAATGACAAGAATGAATTTATTCCTACAAGAACGATGACCGGTTGGAGGGTGTGTGTGGATTATCGCAAGATCAACAGTCATAAGGAATCATCACTTTCCACTTCCTTTCTTAGATTAAATGCTCGATATATTGGCCGGTCGTGCTTTCTATTGTTTTCTTGATGGGTACTCGGGATACAATTAAATTCTCATTGTTCTGAAAGATCAAGAGAAAACAACCTTTACATGTCCCTATGGTACTTTTGCTTTCACGCGGATGCCATTCGGTTTGTGCAATGCACCAATGACTTTTCAAAGGTGTATAATGGCTATTTTCATGGACATGAAAGACTACCTTAAAGTTTTCATGGATGACTTCTCGGTGGCTGGGGATTCTTTTGATGTTTGTCTCGCAAATTTGGACAAAGTGTTGGCTAGATATGAAGAAACCAATTTGGTACTCAATTAGGAGAAGTTTCATTTCATGGTTGAGGAAGGTATTTTCATTTGCCATAAGATCTCAAGGAATGAAAGTGAAGTTTACAAGGCAAAGATTGAGGTGATTTCTAAGCTTCCACCCCCAACTTCGGTGAAGGGTGTGCAGAGTTTCTTAGGCCGTCCAGGTTTGTAACGGTGCTTTATCAAATATTTTCCATTGTGCAAGATTCTTGAGGAGGATGCCAAGTTTAATTTCAATGATAATTGCATGAGAGCTTTTGAATTTTTGAAGCTCAAGCTGACAACTACTCCCATAATCACCGCTCCAAATTGGAATGTGCCTTTTGAACTCATGTGTGATGCAAGTGACGTAGCGGTTGGGGCTGCTTTGGGGCAACATATCAATAAGATTTTTCATCCGGTCTACTATGCTAGTAAGACCGTGAATAATTCCCAAGTCATCTATACCATTACGGAGAAAGAGCTCCTTGCCATTGTGTTTGCAATTGAGAAGTTCCGCCCGTACTTGATGGGTGCAAAAGTTATTGTACACACGGATCATGCCGCACTTCGTTATCTTATGAGAAAAAAGGACTCCAAAGCTCGGTTGATGAGATAGGCACTCTTGTTACAAGAATTTAATATTGACATTCAAAATAGGAAAGGTAGTGAAAACCAAGTGGCGGACCCCTTGTCTCGTTTGGAAGAGGAGGGAAAGCCGCATGATGGCCTTGAAATCAATGACTCCTTCCCCAATGAGCAACTTTTGGAAATTTCAATGAAAGAGGTGCCATGGTTCGCGGACTTAGCAAATTTTCTTATGTATGGAATCATTCCGGATGAGTTCTCTTCAAGCCAGGAAAAAGCTCAAAAGGGATTGTCAAGATTATTATTGGGATGAACCGTGCCTTTTCCAAATTTGTACGGATGGGGTGATTAGGAGGTGTGTACCGGAAGAAAAGCAAGGTGATATTCTTGGGGCCTGTCATTCTTCGCCATATGGTGGTCATCATGGTGGAGTGAGAACGGCGGGAAAAGTACTTAGTTGTGATTTCTATTGGCCTAAGGATGCTAGCGAGTTGGTGAAAAGATGTGATGAATGTCAATGGGTCGGTGGAATCTCAAAGAAAAATGAAATGCCTCTCACAACCATCTTGGAGATTGATATTTTCGATGTTTGGGGCATTGACTTCATGGGCCCTTTTGTGAGTTCTTGTGGTAACACATACATCTTGGTCGCTGTGAATTATATATTCAAATGGGTTGAGGCCGTCGCTTTACCCAACATTGAGGCGAGAAGTGTAGTGGCCTTCTTGAAGAAGAATATTTTCACAAGGTTTGGTACTCCACGTGAAACCATAAGCGATAAGGGGTCACACTTTTGCAACAAAGCTTTTAACATTTTGTTTAGCAAGTATGGTGTTACTCACAAAGTCACGACTCCCTATCACCCACAAGCTAGTGGGCAAGTGGAACTCTCCAACCGGGAGATAAAGAGTATCTTGTCTAAAACAGTGAATGCTAATCGGACGGATTGGTCCGGAAGCTTGATGATGCGTTATGGGCTTATCGGACGGCTTACAATACACCTATCGGAATGTCTCCATACTGGTTGGTGTTTCAGAAAATCTTGTCATCTTTCGGTGGAACTAGAGCACAAGGTAATGTGGGCTCTAAAGAAGTTGAATCTTGATTGGGATGTAGCCGCTAACTTGAGGATTGCACATTTGAATGAATTGGATGAGTTCTCGTACCATGCTTGTGCAAGTTTGTCTTGTACAAAGAAAAGATGAAATATCTTCATCACAAATACGTTTGGAACAAAGAGTTCAGGGCGATCTTGCATTGTTATTTAACTCAAGGTTGAGAATGTTTCCCGGGTCGCTAAAATCCAAGTGGAGTGGTCGATTTGAAATTGTTGGCGTGACACTTTTTGGTGCATTAGACTTGAAGAACAAAAACAATGAAGTTTTCCAAGTCAATGACCACCTGGTGAAGCATAACTTGGGCAAGGTTGGAGATAGCCACGTGGTGGCGGTCATTCACTGTTTTTGGGAGCTTCTTGGGGGGGGGGGGGGGGAACCCATGGTCTTTTCCTTTTTCTTTTGTAGTTAGGTGTTATTTTTGTTCTAACTTGATTTGAAGTGTGGTACAGGGATGAGTGTGACTTGCAAGAAATGTGAACAAAAATTCGGCTAAGTGTTCGAATGATCTGCAGGCCGCACTTTATCTGTGCGGACCGCACAATTATGTGTGCCACAATAGAAGAGAATCGCGGTCGTACATTTGGAATATTGAAAAAGTGTCAAAATGTTAACTCTTTGAAGTTTGAGCTTGTCAGTGCAGAGGCTAATCTGCGACCGCACCTAAAATATGTGGTTGCAACTAAAAATGTGCGGACCGCACATTGAGATCAGAGACTTTCAACCCAGGTGATAGAGTGCGCACCGTACATAAAAATGTGAGGCCGTGCTCGACTCTTTCCCTTTGCAATCACTTGGTATAAATAGAGGAATAGAGATCATTTTACATTTTTCCCTTTCTTAACAAACACTGCTACTCTTGTTGATTTTCTCGAGTGATTTTAACTGTCCCCACACACAACCACCTGTGATTATTCCCCATTGCACTCACTCTATCTGGTATGCTTCATTTCATGTTAAATTTTTGTGTTAGTTTAAATTTTATATTTTTAGTTCTTTTTAGGCCATCTGTTATTGGAGTTCATCCATGTGTCCGTGTGGGGTAGATCTGAATGGGGTAATCATAATACATGCTATAATGGGGTTGGGTTAGTGAAATTACATGTTTATACCATGTTGCCATGTCTATTTGTTCAAGTAATTGAAAAATCTAAGATGGAAAAGTTGACTGTACGTAGTTTTTGAAATCTGCGGCCACACTTGAATTTGTACGGTACGCAGATTAGGTGTTTTGGAAACTTAGTGAAGCAGTGCATCTGCGGCCGTAATTTAAAATGTGTGGACCACAGTGCGGCCGCAGATCGGCCATCGCACTGTCTTCAGAGAGGCTTGATCGAGTCCAACCCTACACCACTATAAAGCAGCAAGAGCGGTCGATGCAGCTTTTACCCGAGAAGGTCGGGATCGAATCCACAGGGAGATAGATTGTTTGGAAATTGAGTTCCTATCTATACTAGTAAAGTGCAAAGTAATTGTTTACACTTCTAAACATGCGTTGATGGTTCACTAATCTAGATTATCACTAATGATGCTGAAATTAAGCTAAGTATGATATCTTTTTGTGAGGTTTACTTAATTTATGGAAAGGCACTAGGGAAGTGACTTTCCCCTAGGTGAATACTTGACGGGTTCTAATGTCTAAGGAAAAGTTATTATGTTTGGGATTGCGATATAGCCAATACACGAAACTACTCACTCTATACCTCTCGGTAGCTTGAGTGACTTTGCCCTAATTGGCTTTTCCAAGACCAATTGGATGTCAAAATTGTGCAAGCAATATAGGCTCAAGTCGGGTATTACTATCTCTAGGTTTAACCCTTTAATTGGGGCTATCAATCTCTTGAATACGCCCCAATTCCTTGTTGGCTTGATTTTCCTAGACTCAAGCTCTCTTTCTAGAGAAGAGCCCAAGTCAAAAAGGCACAAATTAGGGTTTGCAACCACTAATTCAACATGGAAAACACAAATCAGGCCAAATATCATCCACCCATAAACATCTAAGCCCTAAAACAAGAGACCCATCAAATACCCACACTAGGGTTGAGCCACAACCCTAGCTAATGGGTCTAGCTACCCATAATAATGGAAGAAATCAGATATTGAGATGAATAATAACCCATAAAAATATAATTACAAGCTACGATTCGAAGATTCAATGTTAAGCTAGCTACAAAATTACTCAAAATAGCTAAAAAACGGCGTTCACGTGCTCAGCTACGGATACGATACCCTAAAAATCTGAAAAAGAACTATTTATACAAGGCCAAATTTTCTGGACAAAAATACCCCTGACGGAGGTACCGCGGACCGCGAAAAATGGACTGCGGTCGCGGTCAGGCTTTTTGGCGTCAAATCTTTGTTCTCTGAATCTAGCCACCACGGACCGCAATAAATGGACCACGGCCGCGATGGCTTTACCGCTACCGCACAAAATGCATCGCGGTCAGCGGTGTCTTGAAACTTCCAAAATCCTGGCTCTCTGAATCCCTTCTCCGCGGACCGCAACAAATGGACTGCGGCCGCGATGAGGCTACCGCGGCCGCGAAAAATCTACCGCGGGCCGCATTGCTTGAAACTCCAGGATTGCATCTTCTCTGATCTTTGCCACCGCGGACCGCACCAAATGGACCACGGCCGCAGTGGGTCTATTGCAGCTGCAGTGGATTTATTGTTGCAGCAGTGCTTTGACTTGTTCTTGGCACTTATGCAGGTTTCACTCCTTTTTGAGCTGGTTTGGACTTTTTGTCACTTTTTGACCAAACACTGCAAACAAGAACAACATGTAAGTCTTCGGGGTTACTTGTATACACTTCTAATCCAAAACACAAGCAAAAAGGAGTATAAAATAGACTAGAATCCCTAGTTATCAACTCCTCCAAACTTAAGCTTTTGCTTGTCCTCAAGCAAACAAAGTAAGTCCCACCTCATTCAGAATAAAACCAAAAAAATACAGCTGACCTAAAGTGACCTCATCTAGCATCAATTGGGACTAACAATTTCCCTCAATTCAAATGAATCATTAACAACATTCACCCTTTTCAAGCACCATGGTTTTAGTGCGACACAAAAGCATCAAGAGTTGACTCAACTCATCAAGGAAGCTCTTTCTACTGCTTTGGTCATTGTGGAACCCAAACTCATACTCCTCACTCTTCCTTAAGCAAAACCTCACTTTTAGATTGTAGCACTCAGAACGAGGATTGTGAAAAACACACTCATCTCTCTCACAGAAAGGTCACAAGTCCGACTCTAAGTACCATAAGCTTGCCCCTTATGTGAGTCACCACTGATGTAAGCTTCACTCAACTCAAGATCATATAGGGCTTTTGTGGGGATACAATGAAGGATTTTGGTTCAGGGTAGGATATATTTGGTCTAAGAAGGTTTCATCTTCCCTTAAGCACTTCTTTTGCTTCATTTTGGCACACATTCTCTTGCCTCTTTGAGTCATTTACTTCTTTCTTAGGGGTTAGAGAGACACACCGTCACTCTTTCTTGTTCATTTCAAACCTTTTTTTCCTTTCTAATCTTTCCACACCTTTCATCTTTTTACTTTTATTGAATCCCTTCATGTCTTCTACATTGTTCATTCTTTTTTTTTGACTTTTTGATTTTCTTTATTTTTCTTTTTGCCTTTCCTTTTCTTCATTTTGTACTTTTTACCACTTTTTGCATTCCTCGCCCCCCAAACTTATGATTTTTCCTTGTGCTAAGGAAAGATCGGGTGCCAAGAGAGGGTCTTTTTAGAACGGGTAAAGGCTTGTATCATGGTCTTTGAAAGAAAAGGGCTATGGCTCAAAGGGGTTGACTAGGGATATTATCATTGGTAGGCTATGGATGTTTTCAAGATACCATTCGGATCAAAGAGAGCCTATAATCACTTCTCAAGTCAAACTACACTTACGATTTCGCCTAGACAAACATTTAGGGCAAGTTCTTGACTCAATGGCACATGACTTGGACTTGCAAATCAAATTCTCACCACACAAGCTATAGGATTGCTAGCGAGACAGAGTCGGGGTCCCACAACAACCTTAGCTAAGATTTGAGCAATGCAAATGGTCCCGAAAAACCACTTTATGATTATTAGCCAACACAAGAGTCTCAAGGTCACAAGTGTCACTATCCTATACACACCAATTTGTTTCTAACCATAAGGTCAAAGGCAAATGTGTTAGGCCCAAGTGAAGCTTTGCTTGAGGCACTACTACTCACTAGCTACTATTTACACAGAAACGAAAAGAAAACAGACTCAAACC
Organism: Nicotiana attenuata; assembly: GCF_001879085.1. Classification (NCBI taxonomy): domain Eukaryota; kingdom Viridiplantae; phylum Streptophyta; class Magnoliopsida; order Solanales; family Solanaceae; genus Nicotiana; species Nicotiana attenuata. Next base: position 99,570 of record NW_017672756.1, on the reverse strand, counting down.
CTTAAGAAGGTTGTCATGCCATCCATCATCGGGAAGAGCCACCCGGTTCACACAAACTCCACCTTTGGAAAGAACCGTGGCATTAAGAAAACCAAAGGCTTATTGAACGTAAAACTCAAAATAAGAAGCTACTAAACTGAAAAAGAAACTACTAAAATGAAGTAAGAAGCCATGAAAGAAAATACGGAAGGTAAACTGAATATGTATAATAGGGGATTTAAACGAATACACATAAGAGGGAATGAATATATACACAAGGAAGTAACTTTATATACAAACCAAGATTGTAAAATACGAAAAGTGAAATAAACTGGTAAAATTATATACATACCAAAAAGTGAAAAAGCATAACAAAAAGGAAAATAGTATCATAATTACAGTCCAACATCATCAAAATAGGGCTACCCCCTCAAATGAAAGCTAGCATTGTCCTCNTGCAAAGGTCCCATATGGGCATGTGAATGTGGTTTTCTCCTGATCCTCCGGGGCAACCATTATCTGGTTGTAGCCTAAATACCCATCCAGAAAAGAGTAAAAGGCACGCCCCGCAAGTCTATCTAGCATCTGGTCAAGAAAAGGCAATGGGAAGTGATCCTTTCGGGTCACTTTATTCAGCTTGCGGTAGTCCATGCACACCCGCCATCCAATGACAATCTTGGTAGGAATCAACTCATTTTGCTCATTAGTCACCACAGTCATACCACCCTTCTTCGGCACACATTGCACCGGAGAAGTCCAAGAACTATCCGAGATGGGGTACACAACCCCTGCATCAAGCCACTTGATCACCTCTTTTTTGACAACCTCTTGCACCGCCTCGTTCAACCTCCTTTGATGTTCCACGGAGGGCTTTGCACCATCTTCAAGAATAATCTTATGCATGCAAAAGGCGAGGCTTATTCCCCAAATATCCGCTAGAGTCCATCCAATTGCCTTCTTCCGTCTTTGGAGCACCGCCAATTTGGCATCTACCTGCATGTTAGTAAGACAAGAGGAAAGAATAACTGGCAAAGTTGAACTAGGGCCTAAGAATTCATACGTGAGGTGTAAAGTCAAAGGCTTCAACTCCAAAATGGGAGGTTCCTCTATTGAGGGCTTTGTTGGGGGAGTTTTTCTGTTCTCAAGATCCAGAGAAAGCTTACGGGGCTCATAAGAATAAGACCCCATACCATGCAAAGCATTGACACACTCCACCCTTCCTTCATCTTCATTGACATCTAGGTTCAACAATACCGCCTCTAGAGGATCCTCCACATTTATCATGGCACTAGTATCATCAATGATCACCTCCGTGACAATATCCACAAATGAGCACACTTCCTTGCTATTTGGTTGCTTCACTGATTTGCACACATGAAAGACCACTTTTTCATCACCTACCCGGAAGGTGAGTTCCCCTGCTTCCACATCAACTAAAGCCTTCCCAGTTGCAAGGCAAGGTCTTCCCAAGATTATAGGTACCTCATAATCGACCTCACAGTCGAGAATCACAAAATCATCCGGCAAGATAAATTTGTCCTCCCGGACAAGAACATCATCAATTATACCCAATGGCCTCTTCATTGTTCTATTCGCCATTTGCAATCTCATGGAAGTCGGACTCGGTTGCCCAATACCCAAAGTCTTGAAAACGGAGTAAGGCATCAAGTTGATACTTGCCCCCAAATCACATAGAGCTTGGTGGGTCATCTTGATGGTCTCACAATCCATGGATCTTTTCTTTGTCACCAAGTCTTTCATGAACTTGGCGTAACCCAGCATTTGTTCTAGAGCCTCCACCAAAGGCACATTAATTGATAAGCTCTTCATCATGTCAATAAATTTCTTAAACTGGTTCTCATTTTTTTGCTTCGTGAGCCTTTGAGGATAAAGTGGAGGTGGCCTTGGCAAAGGAGCTTAGGCACAACCGTTTTCGGCATGTCTATTACGTGTTCCCTAGACGGGTTCACGTCATTCTGAGTTTCCACCTCGTTATCTTGGATATCAATTCTCACTTCCTCATTCAAGTTCTAATCAGTCACATTCTCAACCACCATAGGGATATCATCCTCTTGCAACTCAACTTCATCGACATTGCATGCTCGGTATTGTTCCACCCTTCGGGTTGACTACCGTATCACTAGGTAGAGCCCCCTTAGGGCGAGTATTCAAGGATTGTGAGATTTGGCCTAATTGAACCTCCAAGTTTCTGATTGAAGTATTGTGGGATGCCAACTGGGCATCAGAGTCAACATTCTTTTTAATCATCTATTCAAACATCATTTCGTTTCTCCCCATTTCATTGTTGGATGAACTAGGACCTTGGGATGGAAATGGGGGTGGATTGTTCGGTTGCTGATACATCGGGGGTCTTTGAAAGCCTCGACCCCGATTTCCTTGATTGCTATTGTTCCAACCACCCTGATTGTTGTTTCCACCCCAGTTGTTGTTGTTTCCACTCCAGTTGTTGTTGTTGCCATTCCAATTACCCCGATTGTTCTGGTTGCCCCAATTTGAATTTTGGTTGTTGTTCCCCCAATTACTATTCCCTTGTTGTTGTTGATTTCCCCAATTGCCTTGGGATCTCCATTGTTGTTGTTGGTTAGAAGAATTGCCCCTTTGGCCCTGATAGTTGTTCACGTATTGCCCTTCTTCATTCTGCTCATTCCCATCATCTTGGAACCCACCATTATCTTGGTCATATTGATATGAACTCCCTTGGTTTTGTTGACCTCTTTGTCTTCTTTTGTTCACTAACATGTTGACACCCTCCATAGCATTTACTTGTCGTGGAGTTTGAACCTGTTGTAATTGTGCCTTTGCTAGCTGGTTCATTGTTGTTGTCAGTTCTGCTATTGCCTGCCCATGATCATGGAGCTCTTTGTGCAAGTGAATGACCATGGGGCCACCCTGTGGCACATTGGCTCGACTTTGCCAAGTGGAGGAAGTGTCCGCCATCTCATCCAGTATCTCACAAGCTTGATCATACGGTGTGTTCATGAAATTGCCCCCGGCGAGTTGGTTCACTATGCACTGATTTGTTGTGTTAATGCCTCGGTAGAATGTCTGTTGTATCATTGCCTCAGTCATATCATTATTTGGGCATTCCTTTACCATAGTCCGGTATCTCTCCCATATCTCATGCAGTGGTTCGTTGGGCTCCTGTTTGAAAGCTAAGATCTCACCCTCAAGGTTGCCATGTGACCCAGCGAGAAAAACTTTGCAATGAATTTATTCGCCAACTCATCCCATGTATGGATGGTGTGTTGGGAAGTCTCTCCAGCCAATCCAATGCTTTCCCTCGAAGAGAGAAAGGGAATAATCTCAACCGTAAGGCATCCTCGGACACATTCGTTTGCTTGCTCCACCAACATGTATCAACAAATCCTTTAAGGTTCTTGTAAGCATTTTGATGGGGAGCACCCGTGAAATACCCTCGCTGCTCCAACAATGTCAACATCACATTGGTAATTTGAAAATTGCCCGCCTGAATCCGGGGCGGGACAATTGCACTAGCGTAGCCCTGGTTTGGAAGCACTCTAGGTACAGCTCTTGGAGGTGGCGGGGGAGGGTCTGGAATATAATTATCATTGGCTTGTTGGCCTCTCCTTTGTCCTTGAGGTACTAGAGGTACCTCTTCCTCTCCATTGTCATCAACCTCCTCCCCTGGTGGAATATCTCCGAGAGGTGCGTTGTTTGCCATATTTTAGTACCTGAATTGATAATTCACCCAAGTAAGTAAACAAGAAGGAAATAAAAACTAAACACAAAACTAGATAGATAGATAGCCAAAAACCGTTTAGCTCCCCGGCAACGGCGCCAAAAAGTGATCGAGTCCAACCCTACACCACTACAAAGCGGCAAGAGCGGTCGATGCAGCTTTTACTCGAGAAGGTCGGGATCGAATCCACAGGGAGCTAGATTGTTTGGAAATTGAGTTCCTATCTATACTAGTAAAGTGCAAAGTAATTGTTTACACTTCTAAACATGCATTGATGGTTCACTAATCTAGATTATCACTAATGATGCTGAAATTAAGCTAAGTATGATATCTTTTTGTGAGGTTTTCTTAATTTATGAAAAGGCACTAGGGAAGTGACTTTCCCCTAGGTGAATACTTGACGGGTTCTAAAGTCTAAGGCAAAGTTATGTTTGGGATTGCGATATAGCAAATGCACGAAACTACTCACTCTATACCTCTCGGTAGCTTGAGTGACTTTGCCCTAATTGGCTTTCTCAAGACCAATTGTGTGTCAAAATTGTGCAAGCGATATAGGCTCAAGTCCGATATTACTATCTCTAGGTTTAACCTTTAATTGGGGCAATCAATCTCTTGAATACGCCCCAATTCCTTGTTGGCCTGATTTTCCTAGAATCAAGCTCTCTTTCTCAAGAAGAGCCCAAGTCAAAAAGGCACAAATTAGTGTTTGCAACTACTAATTCAACATGGAAAACACAAATCAGGCCAAATATCATTCACCCATAAACATCTAAGCCCTAAAACAAGAGACCCATCAAATACCCACACTAGGGTTGAGCCACAACCCTAGCTAATGGGTCAAGCTACCCATAATAATGGAAGAAATCAGATATTGAGATGAATAATAACCCATAAGAATATAATTACAAGCTAAGATTCGAAGATTCAATGTTAAGCTAGCTACAAAATTACTCAAAATACCTAAAAAGGCGTTCACGTGCTCAGCTACAGATACGATACCCTAAAAATCTGAAAAAGAACTATTTATACAAGGCCAATTTTTTTGGACAAAAATACCCCTGACGGAGGTACCGCGGACTGCGAAAAATGGACTGCGGTCGCGGTCAGGCTTTTTGGCTTCAAATCTTTGTTCTTTGAATCTAGCCACCGCGGACCGCAATAAATGGACCGCGGCCGCGATTCCTTTACCGCTACCGCACAAAATGCACTGCGGTCAGCGGTGTCTTGAAACTTCGAAAATCCTGGCTCTCTGAATCCCTTCTCCGCGGACCGCAACAAATGGATTGCGGCCGCGATGAGGCAACCGCGGCCGCGAAGAATCTACCGGGGGCCGCATTGCTTGAAACTCCAGGATTACAGCTTCTGTGATCTTTGCCACCATGGACTGCACTAAATGGACCGCGACCGCAGTGGGTCTATTGCAGCCGCAGTGGATTTATTGCTGCAGCGGTGCTTTGACTTGTTCTTGGCACTTGTGCAGATTTCACTCCTTTTTTAGCTGGTTTTGACTTCTTTGTCACTTTTTAACCAAACACTGCAAACAAGCACAATATATAAGCCTTCAGGGTTACTTGTATACACTTTTAATCCAAAACTCAAGCAAAAAGGAGTATAAAATAGACTAGCATCCCTACTTATCAAGGCTCCTGAGCCTCTGAACTTTGAAATTCTGAAGTGCGGCCGCACTTGCGATTATGCAGACCGCACTAACATTCTGCGGATGCACATCCAAATTCTGCGGACCGCAATTCCTTTCTGCAGCCGCACATCAAAAATATGTGGACCACAGAACCCAACCTGCAACCCTGTGTTTTAATCATAACCCTATTGTGTCCCCATGTGCCTCTCTTGCCTACGTAAGTCCTGAATATGCTGAATGATAACTTGCAACTAACGATCTTTTTTGATATAATACAGATAATGGTTCGATCGTGAGGGTGCAACGACATAATAAAGGGAAGAGGTGAGTCTTCTAAGGGTCGAGGTAGAGGTATCTTGCCCCTTGGCCAGCCTAAGACCATCAGAAAGAAAACCATAGCAGGCAGAGGGAGAGGTGCAGACCTCACCGAGTCTAGTTTCTATGGCCTGTCTAGGGAAGTGTCAGAGGGAAACTCAGCCTCTGTTTAGGAGGAGCAAACAGCCACCCTGTCTAAGCCATAGGGGAGATACCAGCTCAGAGATGAGCCCTGTTCATCTCACAGCACCTCCGAGGCTTCAGAGAGTGCTAGCCAGACCTCTGAGCCAGCAGCTACACCACACACAAAGGCACAGACCGTACAGGATATCCCCGATGATGGTAGAGGGGAAGTGGTACAGCCACGGGTGTGGAGAGATCAAAGAAGAAGGAGGTATTGGAGGATAGGTTTGTCAGCTTGGCTGCCTTCACTGATTTTCGTATGTGGTAGATAGTGAAGTCTTTGACACTTGAGATACAGTTCCTATTGAAGGATTTGGAGAAATACAACCCGACGATCTTGAGGCAGTTCACAGTAAGAAAGTGTTGGATGTGGTTTACTGAGAGAGTTGAGGATGCTAAGGAATACCTCGTCCGAGAGTTCTATGCTAATGTTTCTCACATCAAGAAGGGGACGAAGGTGACCAAAGTAGGCAACCTCAAGGTGCGGTTTGATCAGCATATGCTAAACGCATACTTAGGATTTGCGGACGTGGAGCCAAAGGAGTATCCGGAGAAATGTGCAGTGAAGGAAGAAGTCCGACCTTGGCTGGCTGAGATCATAGCACCACCAGGGCCACCACCACCATGGATTACCGTTGGGGTTGCTATTCAGCGGAACATATTGAGTTTCGAGGCGAAGGGGTGGCAGACCTTTGTTTACAGCAGACATGATCCATGCTAGAATGAGACTCATCTACCTATTCCCCGGGCTGTTCTTGTGGCTTCCATCATGTCCGGGTACCCAATTAATGTGGGTGTCGTGATGTCGGCCAACATTTCATTGATATCACAACAGGCTAGCTAGGCCTACCCTTTATCCCAACACTATCATAGAGTGCCTCACTGATTCAAAGGTAGAGCCGAGATCATGAAGCTGAAGAAGCTATTTGACGGGTATTCACTGATGGATGAGACCAACCCAAAGAAGAAAGCCAAGCCTTCTACCACCACAGGCCAGTCTGATAAGCTGGCAGTGGTAGTTATTGAGACAGATGACCTTCTATCCACCTCTGCTGAGCCCTCTTCCAGTGCTGCTGCTATGCCTCCGCCATCCTCCTCAGCTTCTACCACATCCCCCAAGGCAGCCTCTACTCCAGCTCTGAGGCCAGTACCTATGCCTACAGCTAGGGGTGTTCATAAAAACCCAAAAAATCGAACCAAACCGAAAACCAAATCAAACCGACCAAAAAACCGATACTTTCTGATTTGGTTTGGTTTTGGTTTTGAATTTTAAAAATCAATCAAATTTGGCTTCTTTTTGGTTTTAATCAAAAAATAACCGAAAAAAAACCGAACCGAACTGACTATAGGAGCAGCTATTTCAAATTTATTATTACACCTATATATATGTATATTTTTATACAAAGTTTCAAAAAATTTATGGTGAATGTTAATCGTATGCACTTTTTGTACAGTTTTTTACCTTTATATTCTAGTTTTATTGGTAATTTTCTTTTGTTAAGTGTAAGAATCCATTTCATGTTAAAAAAAATATATTTTTAATTGAGTCCTTAAATTATTCATTCACTAATCATCAATATATTTTAGTAAATAATAGATTTCTCAAAGGGGAATTGATTTGATAGTGTTACGTTGAAAATGTGATCGCCGAAATATGTGTTTGGTAGTGTATGTCTTATATTTAAGAAAAACCCGATAAATAATCGAAAAACCGACAAAACCCGACATAAACCGAATCGAGAAAAAAAATGACTTAATTGGTTCGGTTTGGTTCTAATATTTGAAAAATCGACTTACTTGGTTTGGTTTATCTTTAGGAAAAAATCGATCCAAACCGAACCATGAACACCCCTACCTACAGCTCTATTATCTGCTCTGCGAGTCTCTCACACATTGGCGAGTCAACAACTGGACGCAGACAACTACTTAAAACTGTCTAACTTATCTAGTATTGTTGCAGCGCAGTCATCTAGATAGGCACCACATGTATCCTCTAATCTTTATGAGAAATTGAAGAAGATTCTGGACAACCAGAAGATGATCATGGACACTTTGTTACAGCACGAGTCGGTTATTGAGGATTTGAGCAAGGAAGTGAAGAAGATGAGAAAGTCTCAAGCAAGCAATAAATTAGTGGACAAGCTCCGGAGGGAGGTGACCAGACTTGCGATAGTGGGAGATCTACCTTTTGACATACTACTTGACCCGCACTAGTCCGCTACAGATTCATCAGCACCATCTGCACCGGTTCTACCAGTTGGCCAATCTGAGGAGCAAGACCTTGCTACTGACACTACTGAGGCAGTGCATGCGATGTTTACCACTCCCGCCACGCCTAGATTCGATGATGATGAGATACAGTTGGCTGACCCTATGCGAGATGATATTGCTTGGGCACTGAGATGTCCAAGGATCCTTAGTGATTTTTCTTCACCCTCTCTTCTTTCACTCTTATTTTGTTAAGCACTTGGACAATGCTTACGTTTATTCGGGGGGGGGGGGGGTGGGGGGGGTTGTAGTTTATTGATACTATTCGACCTAGTTTGGATATTAGTTTGGACTAGTAATTAATTT
>NW_017672756.1:63057-91139 GCF_001879085.1 Nicotiana attenuata | reverse complement strand
GTTGGAGTTTATTTGATACATTGACCCATTTTGGATATATTTGGACTGTAATAATTTGATGATTCTCTTCTTTTTCTTGTTTGTATTTATCTATCTTTAGTAGTTGTTGTTCATTAGCTTCTTTATTTTTTCACTTTAGTTCTTGTTTTGTTAGTAGCTTCTTTTTATGCTTTCGTAGATAATAAGCCTTTGGTTACTTAATGCCACAATTCTTTACAAAGGTAGTTTTTATGTGAACCGGGTGACTAGTCCCAACGATGGATGTAGTGACAACCTTCTTAAAGGAATGAATCTATTTTTATGTTTATGTAATAATAGTAGTAGTAATGAACAAAATGCCTAATCAAGTCATTCTCGAAAAAGAGTTATTCATGCTTCATTTGGTACAAACACACTTAACTACGTGCTTATGGTTTGAAACAAGGTTTTTGAAAGAAAATAGCTCTAGTTCGTGACTTTGAGACTCTTGAGTTGACTTTGATAATCATCGAGTGGTTAATTGGACCATAGTGATCTTTAACTTGATTGTGGTCGTTGTAGATTCTCGACTTTATCCTCTTTTATGATCTAGTTGTGTGAGGGGTGAGATGATTTTTGCTAGTCCAAGTATCCGTGAATGGGCTAGAACTTGCCCCGAATGTGCTTCAAGGCGAAATCCTAAGTTTTGCTTGGTTTAAGAAATGATTGTAGGCTTTCCCTGGCCTATTTGAGCTTTCTATTGCCAACCAATATCGTTATCCCTAGTCAACCCCCTTTGAGCCTCTAGCCTTTCTCACTTTATAATCATGTTATAAGCTTTTACCAGTTTTTTCATGATCCTCTCTTGGCACCAGGACTTTTCTTAACGCTCTTGTGAAATAAGTGGCTTAAAGCATTAGTTTGGGGGAGAGATGAGGAAGGTATCAAGGCATAAAAAGAGAAAAGAAATGATCTCTATGAAAAGAGAAGGCAAGAAAAGAAAAGGAACAAAAAGAAAAATACAAAAAAAGAGAATAAGTGGAAGGGTTGATGGATTAAAAAAGAGGTAATGATCCCTAACATGAGCATCAAGGGAGAAAAAGAATGAAATGAACAATAAAGAGTGACGTCAAGTCTCTCTAGCCCCTAATAAAAAGAGAATGCCTCTAAGAACAGAAGTCCTGCTTGATTTCGAACCGAGTGAACTTACATTAGTGGTGATCTACATGAGGGGAAAGCCTATGGTACTTGAAGCCGTACTTGTGAGATTTTCTTGTGAGAGAAGAGTGCTCCTTTCATGAAGCTTAAGATTGAGTGCTAACTTTTGAAGTGAGCTTGGCAAATGGAAGGTAGAGGAGGAAGAGTTTGGAGTCCACCATGACCTACATGATAGAACAAGAGGCCTTGATGAGTAAAGTCAATTCTTAAAGCTCGAATGTCACACTAGAACTATATGTACATGAATATTGACTTGTCACTTTATTGATAATGCATGAGTAGTGTGGGTAATTGTTGGTCCCAACTGAGTATGAATGGCTCACCATTGACTTGCTGAAATTACCTTTCACTTTGAGGAGGTGGGAACTAATCTATTTGCTTGAGGACAAGAAAAGACTTAAATTTGGGGGAGTTGATAAGTGCGGATTTTGACCACTTATTAGTACCTTTTTACTTTTGTTTTAGTCCGAAAGTATTGATTTATGTTCTCAAAACTAATGAAAATGTGCAAATTGCAGGAATATTGGAATTTTAGGCTCTTATGAAGAAATTCGACTCATAAAGGAGTGTTCCGACTCACAAGGAAAGAAGGGACACAGAATACAAGAAGTGTGGTCCGCAGAAGCAAGTGCGAACCGCAGAATTTCCTCTGCACCTGAAGCAGAAGTGCGGACCGCACACAATTTGTGCGGCTGCAGAACATGGTTCGCATTAACAAGAATTTAAAAGGTTCAGAGAGTGTGCAAATGACCAAGACTGAAGTCTTGCCAGAAGTGCGGACTGCACAAGAATTGTACGGACGGAGAAGCTGAATTGCAGCCGCAGACCAAATTGTGCGGCTGCAGAATCCAGTTCCCTGCAGATTCAAGCATGTGCGGACCGCACATGGAATTGTGCAGCCGCAGAAACTCCCGAGGGGCATTTTTGTTAGCGAATTTTGGGCCACTATAAATAGACGGGAATCATATTTTTAGATCAAGTTTAGAAGTTCTAGCAGCTGTAGCCGTTGTAATTTTCCATTTTAGGAAATTTGTGATTATTTTGCGATGAAAACATCATAGTTTATCATTTTAATTTTATATTATGAGTTTAATTAGTATGTCTTTTTTGTTTTCTTTATTTTCTACTATGAGTAGCTAGACTTTTACTAGGGTTGTGACCTAACCCTAGTGTGTAAACCTTATGTGTATTTAATTTAATACTTGTTTATGATTGGGTGTTGATTATTTAGCTTTGTTTATGCTTTAATTTTAGAATTAATGGTTGGAAACATTGATTCATGCCTTTTTGACTTGGTCTTTACTTGAGAAAGAATAACCTAGTCTAGGAAAACTTGGCTAACAAGAAATTGGCCTAGTTGAAGATTTAACTAACCTAATTAAAGGGTTTGAACTAGAGATAAGGAAAACTCGACTTGAGTGCATGCCAACTATTTAGCTTGATATCCATTTGGGCTTGAGAAAGCTAAATTGGAAAAAATCACTCTTTGACCGAGAGATATTGAGTGGGTAACTTCGAGTTGAGAGCTATAATACACCCCGATCAATAAAACAAGTGTTAACGTACTTAACCCATTAGGAGAACACCTAGGTGTAGGTTACATCCCTAGGCCTTTTAATCATTTGGTAAAACAACCAAAACAATCACTCGCTTTCTATTTTCTTCTCATTAGTTTATAATTGTTAGTGTTAATTTAGAAGTAGAAAATAAAATCCTTTGTTTGGAAGCGCAATTTAGTAATTTCATTTACTCTCATCAAGGGTATACCGTAACACCCATATTAAACTCCCTGTGGAAATCGACCCCAACTCTTGTTGGGTACTATCCTTCCAAAGACTGTTTTCACTCACTATTGATTGCGGATTGGAAGTGGATCAGCCTGCACTTAATTTTTCTCCTAGTATTTTTGTAAATGGTTAAACATTTGAGAAAGGGGTTCACCTAGCAGGTGGTGTTAGCTGGGTTCCAATCACGCCTAGAGGGTTCATGTGTTGGTCTAAGATTTTCTAAATTGCATACAACAATATTTGTATTCATCAGACCTGCAAGATATGACATGTCCTCCCTTTACAATTCGTTCTGGATCAGAAACCAAATATTTTTACTATCTAGTAACTGTTGATGTGTGGTATATGATTAATTTCTCTACCACATGCACAAAGATAGGTTCCCCAAAGAAGATTGGGGATATATGTTAGTTTTTCTAACATTTTGGGGGATGGAATAAGAAACTGAAAAATATGCTATATGAATCGAATTATCATTAATATGATCCTCACTCAGAAGACAATTCAAGTCAAATGCCAGAAGCATTTGTTGATCCAAAATTTAATATCATCTTTCAGCTGCAAATGCTCCTATTAAAATTAAAGTCCCTAAAGGATAAGGTTTACTGCATGCATGAAGCGTGATCGGTTCCAAAGTTAACAATCCTTGAAAAATAATAGGAGAAAATGATCAAAATTATCATAATGAGAAAGAAATGAGCTATAGAAGAGCCCACGACATAACATTTCATGAAACTCCAGAAGAAGTTCAGGTACCTGGAAATAAAGAAAGTGATGAGATCTTAATAAGTTATGTCGCTTGGGAACCGATACAAAATAGTCGTCGACGATATAATTGATACAATATAGTGCACAATATTGTAAAGGATTGTGAGGGTTGTACCTGTAGTCCAGACACCTGAAAATGTCATGCCATTTAAATGTATGTCATAATCTATATGACTCATTTGATCTAATTTATACGAAGATCCCTGAAGGATTTAAAATGCTTGAAGAATACAATTAAAAATATTGAGAAATGTACTCGATTAAATTACAAAAATCTTTGTACGATTTAAAGCAATCTGGGCGCATCTGGTATAGTTGCCTCAGTAAATATTTGCTGAAAGAAGGTTACATAAAAGATGTTATTTGTCCATGTATTTTTATGAAGAAAATGTGATTAGAATTTTTTATACTTGCTATTTATGTTGATGACATAAATCTTGTTGGAACTCCAGAAGAGCTCCAAAAGGCAATAGAATATCTTAAGAAAGAATTTGAAATGAAAGATCTTGGAGAGTCAAAACTTTGTCTTGGTATGCAAATTGAATATTTAGCAGAAGGAATCTTTATCCATTAATCTACCTAACAAAAAGGGTCTTAAAACGCTTTTACATAGACAAAGCACACCCATTGAATACACCAATGATTGTTTAATCACTTGAAGTGAATAAGGATCCATTCCGACCTCCAGAAGAGGATGAGGAACTCCTTGGTCCTAAAATACCCTATCTCAGTACAATTGGTGCACTTCTATATCTTGCTAATACTACAAAGCCTGACATTGTATTTTCTGTTAATTTACTAGCAAGATATAGCTCTTCTCCTACACGGAGACATTGGAACGTGATTAAGCATATATTGCAATATTTAAAAGGAACTCTTGATATGTGTTTGATTTATGCTAACAAAGGTAGTGCAGATCTTGTTGATTATGCAGATGAGGGTTATTTATATGATCTCCATAAAGCTCGATCTAAAACAGGATACGTATTTACATGTGGAGATATTGTCATATAATGGCACTCCAAAAGCAATCTCTTGTTGCTACTTCTTCAATTCATATTGAGATAATAGCTATTTACGAAGAAAGTATGGAATTCTATGGTTGAGATCAATGATTCATTTCATTCGAGAAAAATGTGGTCTAGAATGTGATAGAAGACCCACAATTTTATACGAAGACAATGCTGCATGCATAGCCCAATTGAAGGGAGGATTTATAAAATGAGATAGAACGAAGGACATTTCACTAAAACTATTCTACACACATGATCTTCAGAAAAATGGTGATATTGATGTGCAAAAAATCCGTTCAGCTAAAATTTATGCAGATTAGTTCACCAAGTCTTTACCAAGTGCAACCTTCGAGAAGATGATATACAATATTGGAATGCGGAGACTTGGGTATTTGAAACAACGTCTTTATCAGGGGGAGTAAAGTATGTACTGTACTCTTTTTCCTTGACTAGAATTTTTTTTCCCACGGGATATTTTTTCTAGTAAGGTTTTAACGAGGGAGGATGTTATGAAAATATTATTGTGGATGTCCATTTATTACTTCGTTGTAGATAATCTTCCTGAAGAAGATTATCCCTTTAGTATTCCATTGAAGTTTATCTCCAAGCAGCTAATGCATGCAAGTTGCAAGCAACTCAATAAAATGACTTGCAACAACTTCTTATTAAACAGGCAGGTTGAGAGCAACTCATGCAGACAACTTACAAGCAGCTTAAGAAAATCCTCGTAGCTGCTTCCTGAAAAGCCTCGCAGCTACTTCCTTTTTTTATAAATAGAGGAGATTTCAGTTCATTATGTACATCAGTTTGAAGTTGAATAATATATCGGTCTCTCTCTATACTTGTCTTTGATTTATCTGCTTTGCAGTCTTTATTTTATAACACTCAATAAATACTTAACCGTTCTTTTTTAGTTGCCAGAGTCCATCATGATGCTCAAATAAACTCAATTTTCAAAATTCATATTTTTGAGTCTTGGAGCAAAACAAATGAATTTTTGTGATATAGATTTTAATGTTGACGACTAACTATTGTAGTAATCTGTTATATTAACCAATCATTGTGTTAGGCATCGTATTTAAGTAGTTTGGAGTGATTGCGATCGAAATCCCTCTCAAAGTCGAGCTCCTGTTGCTCAAATATAGAGTTGAGAATGAAAAATGATTCAATTCTAAATGTGTAGGCCAATTCACGTTAATTTGTGATCACACGGAGGTACTAATTGATTCTTTTGAAATTTCGCGACAATTATTTCGAATGTATCTAGATGTTTCAAAATATATATATATATATATATATATATATATATATATATATATATATATATATATATTTGGTAACTAACTTTTTTATCAATCACCAGAGTAAATCTTTACAAAACCATAACTCGACTAACTCAGTCAGCTATCTGTATAAACACCTAAGAACAAAACTATACATCATAACTATGAGCTATCTACTAAAACTGAAGACTATGCATGATGTTATGGACTCGTGGTGCTGCTCTAACATGGCACATCACTGCTATCTCTCTTGCTACTGCTACCCAACTTCTGCTCTTCTTCTAAAAAAATTCTATAGTTTCTCTCCATCCATATGGCATAGAGGCAGTCTGCATATGCCATCTTAAATACTTGAGCTTGCGGTGATCTCCCTTTTGTATTTTTGATAGCCCATTCTAGATGATGGTTCCACTGTGTATGCTTGCAGTTTTGGTATTGAAGACACTGCATAATCTTTTCCGAGAGTCTCTTGGCATATTCACAAGCTACTAGGAGGTGATCTCTAGATTCATCATGAGCTTGACAAAGACTGCATTTTCCTTCTACATTCATCCCCCATCTCATGTGTCTGTCAGTGGTCAGCAGTTTACCTTGTTATCCCAACCACATAATTGTCTTGGCTTTAGGTCGAGCATCATTCCTATGCATGAGACATTTCCAAGGCACTCTAGCATTGTTAGGTAGTAGTTGTTTCTATATCAATCTAGTGATGCTCTTCTTTAGTGTTGTATCATTTTAAAGTAGCTTCATATCCTCTCTGGCTTCCATTATCTTCCTTATGATCCAACATGCTTGTTGAGGGATGCCTGCTTCCTGAATTTGCTGCCCTTTTATATAGTATGTATGTACATCTAATCCATAGCTTGTCCTGTTTGTGAGCAAGGTCCCAACATGTTTTCGTCACAGCAGCTTTGTTCCACAATTTGATGTTGATAAGGTTTAATCCTCCCATAGATTTTGGAGAGCATACTCTTTCCCATGCTACCAGTGCTTTCTTTGTGATTGTATTAGTTCCAGACCAGACAAAACTCCTACAGTAAGCCTCTATAAGCGACAGAATTTTTGTAGGAATTAGGAATAATTGAGCCCAATATGATTGTACCCAAAAATAACTGAGTGTACCAACTGAATCTTGCCTGCATAAGAGAGTTTTTTGGCAGTCCAAGAAGTGATTCTAGCTGTAATATTGTCAACAAGTGCTTCCACTAGATAAGGTTCAGTTTCTTTGTTGATAATGGTACACCAAGGTACTTGAAAGGTAGGTCTCCTTGGTTGAATCCCAGCTTAGCTAATATTGTTTCTTTCTCCTGATGTTTAACCCCTCCAAAATACACACAGCTCTTGCCCATATTAGCCTGAAGACCAGAGGCTGCAGAGAAATGTAGAAAGCATTGCTACATTGTTGTTACTGAAGCTATGTCTCCTCTAGTGAATATAAGAAGATCATCTGCAAAACTGAGATGAGTGATTCTCAGCTTAGCACATCTAGGATGATATTTGAAGGCTTTTACTTCTTTGAGCTCATTCAGGCATCTACCCAGGTACTCCATAGCCATAGCAAAGAGAAAAGGTGACATTGGATCCCCTTGCCTAAGACCCCTTGCAGCATTAAAAAGCTCTGTTGGTTCCCATTTATCATAATGGTATAATTCATTGTATGCACATATTCCATTATCCAAGTAACAAATTGGGATGGGAAACCTAGTTCAAACATGACATGTTCCGGAAAAGGCCATTCAACAGAATATGTCTTCTGGAGATCAATTTTGATCATGCATCTGGGTGATACTTGCTTCCTGGAGTAAGACTTCACTAGTTCATGAGCAAGTATGATACTATCAACAATCTTCCTTCCTGGTATGAAGCCTGCCTGTGCTTCACAGATGATATCAGCAACCATTGGTTGTATTCTATTTGCCAGTATCTTTGCTATAATCTTGTATAGGACAGAACAACATGTTATTAGTCTATATTCCTTTACCATGGTAGGGTGAGCAGTCTTTGGCACTAATGTAATGGCAGTACAATTGACTGCCTTATACATTTTCCCAGTACTGAAGAAATCCTTGACTGCCCCTACTACATCTCCCTTCACTACTTTCCAGGCTTTTTTGAAGAAATAAGAGTTGAAACCATCTACACTTGGGGACTTCTCATCTCCTATTGAGTTCATTGCTTTGAATACCTATTGTTTAGTGACCTCTGTACACATGTCCAGTTTTTGTTGGTGTGACAAGGTAGGGCCTTTCCTCATGGTGTGCTTGTTAATTGCTAGAAGTGTTTTTGCTGCAGATCCCATAATACCTTTGTAGAAATCTACAATCTCTTCTTTGATGCTTTGAGTATCTGTGAGTTTAGTGCCAAACATTGAAATTAACTCATTAATCTGCTTCCTTTGTGCCCTTTCTTTGACAATAGCTGTGAAATATTTTGTATTAGAATCCGCTAGCCTTATCCAATATACCTTGGATTTCTGCTGCACTGTTTGTTCCTCAATCATAGACCATTTTTCCAAGTTGTGCAGGTGCTGCCTCTCCATTTCCACTAATTCATCAGAGCATTTGTTACTTATTTGCTTCTGAGTATTGATCGATTCAGCTCTAGTCTTCTCAATCCTTTGTGATATGTATTTGAACTCCTCATTGTTCAGCTACTTTAGTAGAGGCCTCAGAGGTTTTAGCTTTAGCCGGATATCTTTCATCTTGTTGGTCGCCATGTTCTTCCTCCATATTTGTTCTACCAATGGTAAAAAAAACTGTCATGCTTAAACCAAACGTTAAGAAATCTGAATGGTATTTTAATGTTCTGTTTTAGCTGAGCCATAGCTAATACCATCGGAGAGTGGTCTGATAGGAGTGGAATATCATATTCTATAAGTAAGTGTCCCCATTGCATCATCCACTCATAGTTCCCAAATGTTCTATCTATTCTATTGTAGATTCTATTAGTGCCACTTTGCTTATTAGTCCATGTATAGTAATCACCTTTCCATTGGAGTTCATTGAGCATTAAGCTTTGCATACAGTCATTACTGCATTGAAGTCACCAGTAACTAACCATGGTATGTTTATCCCTTGTGCCACGTCTTTTAATTTCTCCCATAATGTTGTCCTTTGCTCTATTGTATTGTAACCATATATAACAGTTAGCAAAGAATTCATAGTACCTGTATTACTTTTGACATGACAGTGTATTAGCCGTGCTTCAGTTATGATCATTTGTACTGTATAGTAGCTTGGATCCCAGCCTATCCAGATCCTTCCATTTCTTGCATCCTAATAGTTCATCATGCTCTCCCATCTTGGCATTGTGTATTGGCATATATTTTGGGCATTATGCTCTTTGACTCTTGTTTCTACCAGTCCAGCCAGTTTAATGTTGTTATTCTTCATATAGTTCCTCAGTTCCTTTTATTTATATCTCTTATTTACACCTCTAACATTCCAGAATAACCACTTCATAGAGTAAGATTTGGATCCCTACCCCTATAAAGGAGTATGAATTTGTTATCACTATGCCCCTTTCTACTTGGTTCTGATCCATGTCTTGAAGGTGATGCTCTGAGCTCAAGAAAGTTGTGGAGGTTAAAAGTTGGACTTGCATTAGTTCCTCCCTCTGTGTGCTGAGTAGTAGCATGCCCTCCGGCCTCTGTTGGTTGTTGTACCTGTGTTCCACTTGTTCTTGAACTTTCTGATTGTTCTGAAGTTTGTTTTCTTGGTTCATTTTCAGCTATTATCCTCTTCTGCTTAGGATCCTCTTGCCGTCTCTTCTGTTGGAAAGGTTGTGCTGCTGCTGCATTTTGATCTGCAGCTGGTGCTATCGATCCCTTGGTTCTCCACTCATAAGTGACAGGTTTATTATCTCTTTTCTCTGTTGTTGTGGCACTGCAGTTTTTGCTCTGGTCTGGCAGCTATGACCAACAATCTGACATTTGTCACAAAACATAGGCTTCCAATCATATGTTACATATTGCTGAAACTTTCTTCCTTTTGGATCTATCATAGTGTTTTCCTCAGGCAATGTTCGACTCACATTCACTTCAATTAGCATACGAGCGTAGGATATCCTTGTTTGTTTAGTAGTGCATTCATCAGCATACAAAGGTGTGCCTAGAACACTGGATATTCTGCTCAATGATTTACTACTCCAACAGCTCATTGGTAGATTAGGAAATTTTACCCATAGAGGAATGTCAGTTGGAAACTCCTTACTAAACTCAAACTCAGGTGTCCAAGGTTTCAAAATTATTGGTCTATTATTATTGTATATGGTCCAGCATAGAATATTGCATGCATATCAGTGATAGAATGAAACTTAAGCACATAATATCCCTCTTCATGATAATAAACATCAGGGTTAGTAACATCAGACCAACTTTGTTCAATGTAACGACACATTGCATTATACCCTGGAGTCTCACAAATGATATAAGCTATTAATGCACATCTCCACTTTTCTTCCTCTGGTGCTACTTCCTCTTCTTCCAATTGCACTACTGGTTGACCATCCACCAGTTGGGGAGGGATGTATGAAAAGGCCATGCCATTAGCACCTGATCTATTACCTTTAAACAGGTTAGTCCATGTCCCCATCTGCTTTGGATCCTCTGCTCGTTTTTGAACGCCTTGTACCACTTCTGTCACTGTTCCATTGGTTACTGTAGCATTTCCTCCCAGTGGTTGTTGCGTATTCTTTGCTGCACTCATTTCTGTTTCCTTTGTCACTTGTGTATTCTCTGCTTCTTTAGTTACTGTCATCCCTGTAATTGGCTTAAGATTAGCACTTGTTGAACCATCAATTGACCTAGGGTTTGTAATTTGAAGGTTTTCTCCTTCAGAGCTAGGAGTTATTTCATCAATTAATTGCAGTCATTGTGCCACTGTTTTTGGAATTGTTGCAGATCCCAGTATATTGGTTCTCTTATCCTCCATTATCTGAGTTGGAGTAGTTTCACTTATCTTAGGTCGAGCTTCTTCAACTTGCACTCAAGCTCCCACTGAGCTTCCAAAAGCGACTAGCGGAACTTTCTTCGGTCTACCTCGTCCTCGCCCTCTTGCCATGGACGATTCCGGCGTACAGTTAGCTGACGTGCACCGATCGCATGAGAGAGAAGAGAAGGAAGAGAGATAACAATAATTTACGCTTACTTTCTCTCTCTCTCTCTCTCTCTCTCTCTCTCTCTCTCTCTTTATATATATATATATATATATATATATATATATATATATATATATATATATATATATATATATTAGAGAGATGAAATATTCATTATAGATTTTAACTCTATATACTGACGTTGTAAAAGATATTTACATAATCAGGTCACTTACGTAATTATATATAACTCTATTTAATATCGTGACCTAAAGTAATTGCACTTAATTTACTATAACAAGTTAATCTTTGCATTGTAAAGTATATAACCAAAATCCTCATACTGAAATGATTTAGGTTTAAAGCTTCTGCAAGTAAAAAAAATTAGCTCTTAATGTTATTTATTGGATTTGAGATCTGACTCTAGAAATTTTTCTCAAGTGTGCTTGTGAATATATGTAGAGATATATATATATAGTAATTCCTAAAATAACTCACATCCTACCATTGCCTCCGAAGGCTTAGGAGATAAGACTTCCACTTTTCCTTTTGTGAATTTTCATGGCACCATTCTCTAATTTTTTTCTTAATCACTGTCCACAAATTTCCAATTTTTTTGCTTCTCTCTGTCCCCTTCAGTATTTGGGAATAATTTTCCAATTCCTCCTCTGACTTTCATCTTCATCACATTGTACATATAAATCATCTTATCATTTCTACATTCGTTTTTGTTGTTTTTGCCCTATAGTTTATATATGTTTAACGTAAAGGCTGGCTATGTTTAACACGCCCTTTGTTCTATCTTTTGCACTTTTATTATCATTTCCTCTTCTTTTCCTTTTCGCCCCACGAATATTTCCACCAAAACACGTAGAAATCTCTATTCCTGATGAACTTGATGATTTAGCTTTATTCAGGCGCGCTACCCTTGCTTCCATTGATAGGGGCGGTGGTGCCATCTCTCGTCTTGGCACCACCAACCCCCGTCTCAAGATCGCTTTTCTCTTCCTCACCAACACTGATCTTCATTTCGCTCCTCTTTGGGATCGATTCTTCGCCAGCCACGATGGCCTTTACAATATTTACATCCATGCAGATCCTTCATCCAAAGTTTCGCCACCTGGCGGGCGGATTTTCAAGGGCCGTTTCATCGCAGCCAAGAGGACTCAACGTGCATCACCTACCCTAATATCAGCTGCTCGTCGCCTTATGGCGACGGCCCTCTTAGACGACCCATTAAATTCCTATTTTGCCCTTGTATCACAACATTGCATCCCTTTACATTCATTCAACTATATTTACAACTCCCTCTTCACATCTCAATTCCCCGAATATCGGAGCTTCATCCAAATATTATCCAACGAGTCGTACATGTGGGACCGATACGTTGCACGTGGCGAAAGTGCAATGCTACCCGAAGTACCATTCGATAGGTTTCGGTTTGGGTCTCAATTCTTTGTTCTGACGCGAAGGCATGCATTGGTAGTAATTAGGGATAGGAGGTTATGGAGGAAGTTTAGATTACCTTGTTTGAACGACGATTCGTGTTATCCTGAGGAGCATTATTTTCCTACACTTTTGTCAATGGAGGATCCTGAAGGTTGTACACAGTATACATTAACTCGTGTTAATTGGACGGAGAGTGTTGACGGACACCCACGTACTTATTTTCCGGCGGATATTTCGCCGGAGCTTATTTATAAGCTCCGGGAATCGAATTCTACGTATTCCCACATGTTTGCAAGAAAATTCTCACCGGATTGTCTGAAGCCGTTGATGGAAATTGCAGACAAGGTCATTTTCCGGGATTAAATCGGGTATGTTTATTTTAAAAAATAAATTTCTTACATTTGTAGCAAAAATATTTAGCTACCATTTGGAATATATTTGGTTGAAACTTAAAAAAAGAGTTGTGCAGTTATGTTGAAAACTAATTTTTGGAATTGTATTTTATTTGAAAAATCTTGAAGTTTTATGAGTGGAAGAAAAAACATTGCCAAAAAACACCCCTAAACCATTTTTTGGGAACTTGAAAATCTTTGATTTTTTTTCTTTTTCAAAACATGATCATATTTCATAAACAAAATATTTTCAAAACTTTTTTGAAAAAATAAAGCCAAAATCTATAGCCAAACGGGAGCTTAGGAGTCGTATGGTTATTGGGATTAAAAAAAAAAAATCTTATGGAAAAGATTGGTAATACCATTTCATACCATTTTTGATTCGCATTTCGTTTTTCATACTATAGGTTATATCGAGATAACTTTATAGAAAATTTAGTATATTATTTCATATTGGATCTAACATGGAAATTGGAATAACTTATGGTAGGACTTTACGGAAATAAAACACCTAAATGGTAATTTTCTTTATTGATTTATCAATTGCGTACCATGTTTGTCATCAGATGCGAAGCATAATTTTGTCAATATTGATATATCATTTTTTGTAATATTTATTTCCCTAATTTCTTTATGAATCACCCAAATTACCATTTTCTACTAATAAATATTACACACATGAAAATAAGGCAATTTTTCGTTAATTATTAAAGAGTTACATAATATTTTCATCGGAGTAGAATTCATTATGGCCTGATTCGTTTTCCCTAATATTGATTTATGATGAGATATATGGCCAAGAAAATGATCTCCTATGACTAGTTACAATTTTTGTAGAATTTAAAAAAAAAAAAAAAAAAATCTACTAAGGTCTATTGTGTTTTACTTACTGATCTCATGTGTAATATTTTATTAATCTCGTGTAAAAATGACCAGACAATTAAAATAATATTTATAATGGGCCATAAAACCAATCTCCCCTTTGTTGTCTTACTGAAGCGTGTTACTTTATTTGATTCTGCAGGTGGTTTGAAATGTTGTTTTAGGTTATTGTAGGAACCAAATGCCTGAAGGCTGAAGCAGGAAGAGGCTGAGGTTCATGCCAAAGCCCTCTCAAAATAAACAAATGCTGCTGCTATTTGGTGGTTTCTCTTGTACATAAATTAGAGAACTGCCTTGGCTTTCTAGTTGGTTGGATAAAAACTTACTCGTATCGGGTGTTTACAAACTGTGAAATGATATGATTGTCAAAATGGTGCTAATTATGGGGTTAGACTGCAGTTAGAGAAGGATTTGGTGCAAGGATAAGCAAAATGTAGCAAACATGCTTATCTCTTGTTCTTTCCTTTTACACATACTTTTTATGAGGTTTTCAATTTGTTACTACTATATATATATATATCCCTTATAATTTTATATATTATACAAACCTCTTCTTTTATATTTGTGTAAAAGAACTACTATATTGTTATCTAGATGTAGAAGATTTTGCCACTGATCATGTGTGTCAATTTTATTCTTTTTTAATTTTATTTGGTGTAACAAAATTATCTTATTTTATTTTAGTTTCTTAATGCTAGATGCGTTCATTAATTAGTCCAGTAACAACAATTATGTGTCAATCCCAAATAAGTTAGGGGCGGCTATATGAATTCTTACTTTTTCATTTAAGCTCAAGTTATGTTATCATCATATGAGGACTCATTTCAAATTGATAGTAATTTTTATGTTGGCGGCTAACGTACCATAATGCTCCTCCTGCACCAGAGTTTTGGGACTAGCAATGCGAGCAATGTCACATAGATGGAGTTCAAATGCATTCATTTAGTACTTCATACTAATAGACGTCTTTAGGTAATATCTCTATTTAAAGTCTGAAGTGAAAAACTGACTCAAGTCGACATAAAAATTGATGATCTGCACTTTGATTTTGGTCCGATATATGGTGTTAAATTTAGGAATGTGAACATTTTGTTGATTTAGTCTTGCAGAAAACATAACCAAGAAAAAGAAATACATCAAAAAGTTATGCCACTTTAGTCTCTTTCTTTCCATAGTTCATGTTGATCAACAAAGTTTATCTCCACTCACACAAGACAATCATGAGTACTCGAGCAAAACTTGATACAGTACTACATTCATTATCTATTCATAGCCCCCCAATTAGTCGTGCACGCACCATGTATTGGCCCAGCAATGCGAACAATACCAATCCGTGCTCAGTGACGGAGGCAAGATTTCCGCTAAGAGGTTCAAAATAGAAAAAAGTTAAAAAAATTAAAAGAGACTATGGCTAAGCTAGTGACCTAACAAAGATTTTGATTCACTTGACCACCAAGCTATGCTATTGGAATGTGTCAAGAGGATTCAAAACAATATATAAAGGCATATACTGGATTTTGCCTTATATCTACAGTGTAATTTTTCGGCGAAGGGGATTCGGGTGAAACCCTTCCCACCCCCTAAATCCGCCCATCTGTGCTAAATGCAAACAACAATATATTATAGTATTTTTTTTTTGGTCGGACAACAACAATATTTGCATGCACATATTCTCATTTGCTAATGCTCATGTGTCTATAACTCGCAACTCGTATGAAAAGCAAACAATATGAGCCTCAATTGAACAGCTCTTGATTGAACTGTCTTGTAAGTTAAAATTGCTTGTTTAGAGATTTAGTTTGGAGAATTAACCTAAATAGCCGCTCATTCAATAGCTTAATCTAAAAATAGCCGGAGATGTAAATGTATTATAATATATGAATAATCGTGTATAATTTCTGTATATCGGTTAGAAAAATTAAACAGTAAATTTGGCCAGCTATTTGTATAAAGATCCCATTTTGCTTTATAAATATTCGAGATATGGCATCCTCTAAGAATTCTTCAGGCTCTAGCAGATGGGACAAAACTACTTTCGAAAGAGGAGATACTTGTTTATTTAGTGTCGGACCATCCATAGAAGTACTATCTATCTTTCTAAGTTATTTAGTAATTTCTTTTAGTGATCGCGTTATTCTAGTTGATCTTAGTATTGACTTTTTTTCTTCTTTCTGGATTGCCATTTCAAGTATTGCTCTCGTTGGACTTCTTATGTCGGGATATGGATCAAATAATAAATCTTTCTTTGTAGGTGGTTTATGGGCAGGTGCTCAATCAATAAGTTACTACGAAATAGCTCTTTGTGTGTTATCAATATTGTGATTCGGTGAGACCTAACATTTCTCTCCATTTGCATTTCTTACTTCACGATAAGTTGAAGAGTTAACAAAAATACATATAATTAATATTCACCTTTGTAGCTCTTCTGCACTTTTTCAGTGGTAGTTGTAGTATTCTTAGGGTTGTTTGGTTATCGGGATAAGGACAATAATTTGGGGATAGTATTTGAGATTGTATTTGTCCCATATTTGATTAAAGGTATTAGCTAATTTTGAGATATTTTACCATACAACCCCTTACAGTCTTTCCACAGCTTAGCAACGATAGGTGACTATACATTATGTATTACTCCCTCTTTCCCACATTTACATTTCATACTTTTATAAAAAGAATATCATACTTACGTAGAAATAATTTAACTTTATTATACTTCCCATTTTATTTGTAATGAGATAATTTATAGCAATAACAAATTTTTTAAATATGTTTTAGACAACTCTTCCTTACTTTCTTAAGATCTATACCTAATTAAACACCACTACATATATTATTATTAAAGATTAGAATTGGAATTGCTATTGCACAAAGGAGTTAGGAGCTTTGTCTTTGTAAAAAAGAAGAGGAAGCAGAAAAGGCACAGAAAAACTGAGAAGAAGTAAAGAAACGGAGGGGCTGCTGCTTTTTAAAGCTGTGGCTATTTTTTAAATACCTTTAAATGTTAGCCATGTTTTAAACAATAGTCATAAAGTAGTATTTTTCCCAATTAATCCTCTATATTAGACTTTTAGAACCTTTAATGTGCGCCTATTGTTACGACCCATGTTTTCGTACGTGAAAGTACGCCATAAGTAAATTGGTGAAAGGTTGGAAATGAGATGTTACATCCCGTATTTTCGTACATTAAAGTTTCGTCGTAAGTTAATCGACGTAAGCTCGGGAATGAGATTATTTTGAGGTTATAAGTATTATGCTATTTCAAACAAGTGATAAGTAAATTCATGAAGGTGAGAGGGTAAGCGAATCGAGGAAATGAGTTTTTTCGAAGTTTGGCATTTTGGGATAAAATACGGTCCAAGCTATAATACCCCGTATTTATGGACTAGTGACATACAAGGTACCACATGACCATGATAGTAAGATGCATAAAGTGTATTAAAAGTGAGTAGTATTTTAAGTAATTTGAGATAATTCTTAATTATGTGGATAATTAATTAGTTGTGGGGATAATTATGGTATTAAATAGGATTAAGTGGATAAAAAAAATTGGGTGTGCCACATGGCATTAAGCTAGGCCAAGGTGGCACCAATGTGCATGATGAGTCATAACACATGAAGTGCCTTGGTTACTGTTGCTCCCAAACGCACACGCAAGTATACGTGGTCGACAAGTAATATAGGATTGTAAGTCCAGATATCATACCCACAGGAACTTATGATTAACTATCAACTAAATTAAATCAAATAATTAATCTATTGAAGTGAATCCTAACGTATGAATACTTAACTAAAATTAATCTAGAGTAAGAAATTAAGAGATCAAAGAAAACAAGTTGGTGAATTATAGAGACGAATTCAATGTGAGTGAATATTCTATAGCTATGGGTTAGCTAACAATACCGTTGAGTTTTCCACTTAAATCGTCTAATTAATTTATCTGGTTTTTGGTTGACAGGGTTAATATTGCTCGTAGCCTTCTCCCGAAGTACAACTCGCATATTCAAGCTAATCTAACGCCTATATTCCTATGGAATTAGAATTAACAAGAACGCATTAATAATTCCTGTATAGTAACCAAGCAAGGCGATTAGGTATATTCCTATCGTAATCGCAAATCCCCTCCCCCCCCCCCCACGAGTTAAGATCTTGCTCTACTCATTCTTATATGCAATCTAGAATTCCTGCTCCCGAGTTCAATCCTAGATTCGTAGATAGTATTCAATTGGTGATCAAGCAATCAAATAATTAAGTGCAAGATTGAATAAATAAACCAATATGACAAAATAATAAGAACAGTTCAAGCTTCAAACTACAACGTTCATGCAGCACCAAAAACTCTAGAACTAATAAACTATGAAACTAAAAGAAGAGAAGAGAAGAAAAACTAATTAGAAGCCTCCTCCAAGTGTGGTTTGTGTTCCTCCATGTGAATTTTCCTTCAAAGTATGTTAGATCCCCTCCAAATTAGGTTTAGGACCCCTTTTATACAAGATGGGGTCGTTTAGGGCCGAAATAACCTTGTCCCGGACGAAATAGGAAAAGTCCCCGCCCGCGGCGTCCAGACCTGCGCCTAGCGCTAGCCGTGGTGCTGGAGGCAGATTGTTTTTGCCTTCAATTACTTTGCTGCGTTAGAAGCCCTTCATTTTGTTGCTTATTTCTCCTTTTTGTCTTCAATTTGGGGGGGACAAAATCCAAAGGGTGTCCCTCTTTTTTTTACTTTTTTTCTTCCGCGTTTTATTTAATTTTGCTCCAAATCTTTTCATCTTCACACCGCTTTATTTTTACACGGTTAAAATATAATATTAAGCATAATATAATATAATTGATACTCAAAAGATGATTAAAAGCACTAGAAAGTGAGGCACTAATGGTGAAATATACGCATTTTTGGCTGAACATCAACACCCCACACTTAGACTCTTGCTCGTCCTCGAGTAAGCATTAAAACTACTCTCAATAAATCAAGCCTGGAAACACCACCACTTTGGTAGATACTAACAATTAGGTCCTATAGCAACTCAAACCATCAGATATACACTTCCTCATCATCGTGCAAGATATTCAAGTCACAAACAAACAACAAACTTCTAACCTCCTAACCTCAGAGAGGGACTCTAACTCACCAAATTTAAGCTTGTTCACCTACTCTGTCAAATAAAACTAATAACATCACCTATCTATCATGAAACTAGTGCCCTCACAAGAATAAATAGTCCATGCACTCAAGTCAAAGAATGAATATAATTTAAGGACTTTGCATCAAAGAACAACTCTCGCACTCACAAAGAAATTCACATGTATGCACAAAGAACCATAGGCTTGCCCATTATGTACATCTCTACTAATTAAGTATGCTCGAATAGAATCAAATAAGACTGTAACGGGTTGTAATATTTGCTAAGGGACGGGTAGGAGAATTATAAAATAGTGACTTATACTTCCCTAAGCACTTTGCACTTTTAGACTTCATCACCAATTATTTTCATCTCTTAATTTTATTTTTCAGTCCTCTTTTCATCTATATATCACAAGTATTTTCCTCATATCAAGATTGTTTCATTTTTTTTCAAAGCATTTTTTTTGGTTTTACATTTTTTTTCATATCACATTATTTTCAAGACGGCCTTTTCATCACTTTTCAGCTATTGTTGGTCACTATTTTCACTTAATCATCCCTTCTTCAAATTTATCAATTAATATCACAGTTAAGCAACAATGCTCAAGGAAGCAGGGTGCAAAAACTAGGGATTCAATCAAAAGGATCAAGGCAAAAATACGGCTTCCAAACAAAAGGCTACCGGCTCAAAGGGCTAACTAGTGGTACAATATCTGAAAAGGCTAAAATTCACAAGACATATCAAAGAAAGCGTAGATCATCTTCTAAACAGAGCAACACTTTTATTTCGCTTCAATAACATGCAGGGCAAGTTCTAGACTAAGATGCAAAGAATGGAATATATGTAAGAAATCCTCACCCCACATGGCACGAGTATCAATCAAGATGGATCAATTCCACTCTAAGACGGACAGGGTCATAGCAAACGACAAAATAGGAATAAGCTATATAAAGAGTCACAACCATGAGCTTAGGTGTCAGAAAGTCTGCTATTTTATTCATTGCTCAAGCACTCAGAGAAAAGTACTATTCAAGCTTAGGCCTAAATATGCTAATATCAAACAAGTCACAAAAGTTTTTCTTATCCTAAAAAAAAATCTAATCCTAAAAATAAAAATATTTACCTGGTTCTAGTTACATCCCCTAGAAAAGAACCAATGCAAAAAGAAAAACCAAGGGGGATTATCTCTAACTAAAACTAACTAGAACAAAAATAAAATATTTTTGAACTTTTTTTTATTGGACCTTCATCCCTCAAGAAAGTTGCCCACAAAATCCATCATCAGGAAAAGTCCCAATTTTCTGATTTTTTTTTATATTGTTTTAATGTATTTTGTAATAAAAATTACTACACTAAGAACGAGTACTACAACTAAGCTAAGAGATCACAGAAAATTACCCAGACAAACTCCTCACCCCACACTTAAAATTGTGCAATGTCCTCAATGCACACTATAAATAACAAGAGGGTAAAAGAGACTCCCTGGTAGGCCAAAGGCCGAAGCATTAGCAGCTTACAGGATACTCAAACTTCTCCCAGGTATGATCCCTTGTGCGGGTATCTCACACTTAGTTTCAACCATCTGCTAGATTTTGCACATGCTTATTGTCTTTGTCTCCATGCTCCTACTCCTACAAAATACAAAAATAACATTACAAAAAAATAACACAATAAAATAAATAAAATAAATAAATAAATAAAATAGAGTTGGGTTGCCTCCCAACAAGCACTTGATTTAACGTCGCGGCACGACGCCATCACTTTCACCACTTTTTCTTCCACTTTGAGGATATGAATTGCGCCCCCAATTTTGCATCAATTTTTCTGTCACGTTCATGGGGCGGTGGTGTGAAAATAAAGGAACCAAGCAATAGATATTCCATCTTGCACTTCTTGGCCCTTAAGTGAAGAATGTCGTTTTGTCTCCTTGGTATGGAAAATTTCAGAATATAAACACTTTGTTCCTCATCCATTGACTCCTCCATATGCTCGACTGGATCAATTCTCATGTCACCAACCAAACACAATGTTGAAAAGTGTTTAGAATGAGGTTCAATACGCTCCAACTCCAAAATTGCATTATTTTTGACATCCTCTATTTTGCACTCTTCGTCAACCTTAACATCAACAACAACAACTACCCAGTAAAATCCCACAAAGTGGGGTCTGGGGAGAGTAATATGTACGCAGGTTTTACCCCTACCCCGATAGGGCAAAGAGGCTATTTTCGATAGACCCTCGGCTCAGAAAGACGAAAATAAAAAACAAGAAAAGACAATTCATTAGTAACTCCAGTGGAAACCATAATAGTAACAGAAGCATAACAACCAAAAGATAAATGACATGCAATAATAGTAACCAGTATCTAAGGCCCGGGGCTAAGATAAACAGCAAGGATAGTGTGGACTCAACATAAACTGCAAGCCATCTAAGATCAACCATAATCCAACCCCGCCTCACCCCGGGTATGAAGTAAGGAAAGCTCTACTGCCCCCTAACCTACAACCCTAATGCTTGACCTCCAGACCTTCCTATCAAGGGCCATGTCCTTGGAAATCTGCAGTCGTGCCGTGTCCTGCCTGATCACCTCTCCCCAATACTTTTTAGGCCGCCCTCTACCTCTTCTCGTACCCACCACGGTCAACCGCTCATACCTCCTCACCGGAGCATGAAGGCTTCCCCTCCGCACGTGACCGAACTATCTGAGCCTCGCTTCCCGCATCTTGTCATCCACAGGGGCCACGCCCACCTTCTTCTGAATATCTTCATTTCTAATCTTGCCTATCCTAGTATGCCTGCACATCCACCTCAGCATCCTCATCTCTACTACCTTCATCCTCTGGATATGGGAGTTCTTAACCGGCCAACACTCTGCCCCATACAACATGGCCGGTCTGACCACAACTCTATAAAACTTACCTTTGAGTATCGGTGGAACTTTCTTGTCACACAAGACTCCAGATGCAAGCCTCCATTTCATCCGGCCCGCCCCTATACGGTGAGTGACGTCCTCGTCGATCTCTCCGTCCCCCTGAATCACCGACCCAAGGTACTTGAAGCTATCTCTCTTGGTGATGACCTGTGATCCAAGCCTCACGTCCCTACCTACTTTCCTCGACTCAGTGCTAAACTTGCACTCCAAGTACTCTGTCTTAGACCTGCTCAATTTGAAACCCTTAGACTCGAGGGTCTGTCTCCAAACCTCCAACCTCTCATTAGCACCGTCCCTCGTCTCATCAATTAGAACTATGTCATCAGCAAATAACATACACCATGGCACCTCCCCTTGAATATTGTTTGTCAGTGCATCCATCACCTAGGCAAATAAGAACGGGCTAAGCGCAGAGCCTTGGTGTAATCCCATAACAACTGGGAAACGCTATGAGTCGCCTCCTACAGTCCTAACCTTAGTCTTAGCTCCATCATACATGTCCTTGATCGCCCTTATGTAGGCTACTGGCACGCCCTTTGCCTCAAGACATCTCTAGAGCACCTCCCTAGGGACCTTGTCATACGCTTTCTCCAAGTCAATAAACATCATGTGCAGATTGTCGATGCCCCCTTTTTCTCGCGAAATCGGGTTTATGACATTTGGGCGGACAACTCATTTCCTTTTGGGAATTGGGTTTGCAATTGAAGAGTCGCCACCTAATGATTTAGTGCATTAGGACACTAGAAAGAAATTTAATTTAGAAAAACCAGAGATTGGGTAAGGGCTTGAAATTATCTCGAGGGGAAGGTTTTAGGCACCCCTCAAGATCCACTAGTGTGGTTCCCGGCCATGCTATAATTGTGACTTTAAGTGCAAATGACAAGTAAACAAGCAAGAATCACAAATATAGGGTAGTTTTCACGTAATGGTTGCAAGCAATAAAAATAAAAGAAGTTAAAGAGGTTGAAGTTTGGGAAGAGAATAGTTTTGAAATTCTGAAAATAAACAAGTAAAGGGGAAGGGATTTGCACATAATTTCTGCGAGCAATTAAGTTAAAGAAGCGAAAGTTTTGGGAAGAAAGCAGTTTTAAAAGTTCTGAAAATAACCAAGTAAAAGGGAAGGGGGTCCTAAGTTTATAAATAA
This sequence comes from Nicotiana attenuata, assembly GCF_001879085.1. NCBI lineage: Eukaryota > Viridiplantae > Streptophyta > Magnoliopsida > Solanales > Solanaceae > Nicotiana > Nicotiana attenuata. Next base: position 68,102 of record NW_017672756.1, on the reverse strand, counting down.
TATGGATCACCCCACACAACACCCGGTAACCATTTATACACGTGGTGTTATCGCGTGGTCATCATATCCATATCTACCCTTTCCCACCCCGTTAAGGTATTAAACGCGGAATGGTCTCGTTTTCCTATTGCATGCTACTACCCGCCCCAATCCTATCAGTCCCGTATTTGGGCTACTATCCTAAAGGAAGGGAAATTTGGCTTTTGTGGTTTAAAAACGGATAAAAGTCTAAGGCGACAGTCAAAACACCATATGTAACAGATTGGGGAAAAACACACAACAAATAAGAAAGGCTAGACAGGGCCTCCTTCACTTAAAGACAGATTGTTTAGCATGTCTTGCACGTATTGGTTATGGTCTGAATTAAACTTAAAGCGTTAAGGCAGGCTGATTTATCACATATTTTCAGATAAGAAGTCCGAACTAGGCCTGCCTGCTGGTTGTAATTATCAAAGACTGGTGCAGTTGATTAATTACCTAATGGCTTGCCTAGGTGAAACCTATAGGCATGATATCTAATAATGCAGGTGTACACTGATTTTGAAGAAGGCTTGCTAATTATAGAAAAACATAAGTTCTGCAGGTATTGAGTATCGTTACCACTGATTTTAGACCTGTAGACGATTCAGATTCAGTTGATTACTCCTATAGGCATGGTTTCAAAGCGTGGTTGGTTTTAAAACGTTTATAGAAATGTAGGAGTCCTATAGGCATGGTATCTAGAAGGGAATTTGTTATTTAAACCTATAAACTGTTTGCCTAGTGATAGATGTTTATGCGGAATTTAAGAGATCCTATAGACAGGTTCTCTATATGAGATGCAGAAATGCAGAATCCTATAGACTTGTTCTCTATATGAGATGTAGAAATGCAGAATCCTATAGACATGTTCTCTATATAAGATGCAGAAATGCAGAATCCTATTGAGATTGTTCTCTATATGAGATGCAGAAATGCAGGAACTATTGATGTGATATCTATGTATGAAAGACAGAACTTATAGACATGATTTCTAAAATGCAGAAGTACCAAAAACCTATACGACAGGATTTCGAGAATGCAGAAATGAAAGCAGGATACGATTGCAGAAGTAAATACCTTACAACATGATATCTACCCTTATGCATACATGAGTGACCCTTCCCTTTTCACTAAAACCCCCATAAGTTATTACAAAATTATTACAAACCAGAACGAATCAAGAAGAGTAAAATTACATCAGAAATTAGAGTACAACCAAGGAGAGCCTAATTCAGACTCCAGGTCTGAAATATGAAATAAACCAACTCCAAAGATCCAATTTCCAAAGCCTTTCTCATTTTTGGGTGTGTCAGAGTTCCGAAGAGCCTCATGAACTCTGGGCAGTGCTTACACCCAAATTCATTACAGAATTGAATTATAGTGCAGTGTGGAAGGGCCAGCCCTCAAATGTCCAAGTTCAGAGGGAGCTCGAGGTCCCAAGGCAAGGCTCATAGGAGGGGGGCAGAACATAGAATCTAAGAGTGAGTGTAAGTGCAGAAAGGGATTTAGGGGAAAGTTAAGACAGGCTGGTGGTCATACCCAACAATTGGAAGTGCTAGCACACCCCAGCCAGCCTGTTAGCCACATTATTTGGGAGTTAGGATCCTTTAAAGGATCAAGCACAGACATGAACAACAATTCGGATGCTGCCATGCCTGAACCTTAACTCAAACACATAAAGGGGAATAGGGGTATGGGGATTCACAGCAGAAAACAGATGCAAAGAGGACAGCATACATATTTAACACTAAGCATAGACAGCAAAGTAGACAGGATGATAGAAGCTGTGAAATAAACACATTGGGATGAGGCTGAAACTTAAATTAGAACATACGAGTTTCAGGGAAACAAGAAAGTAAAAGTAGTAGTCTTGTAAAGCCAAATTGCAAGCAAATAGTCAGAATATCTCAAAAGAGAGTAGAGTGTTGAGTGAAGTGTAAAAGTATTGAAATTGAAAGTAAGTAATGAGTGTTAGAGTATTGTACTCAAGGTGTCTTAAAGTGCTGAAAGGTCATGCCCTTTATAGTTCAGAAAGCAAGTAAGAAAAGGTAAGAAAATAGTTTTGAAATCAATTACATAAGGTCTCCCTTTAATTAAGGGATTCTGATTTCAAACGGACAGAATAAATAAGGAAAGAATTTGATCAAAATCTTTTCCAAAGTAGTACAAGAAGGGCAAATACACAGAAACTATTTAAGGAAAGAGTTTGATTGCAACACGGTTTGTGCAAATAAGGAAAGACAATCAATCAACAGCCAGTAAAAATCAAAAATTGAGTTTTGGTGTGAATGAATCTAACCAGAAAAGGTGAAGAAAGGTTTAATTAAAGAAAATCGGTAACAATCAATCGAATCTTATTAAAAGGAATTTTGAATCAATCACAAATTGGCAAAACCTTTTTTTTTGAAGGAAGAATTCCTCATATATAAAGCATACAGACATGTCAAACAAGAAAGAACTGTTCATGCTAATTAGAAAGAATCTAGTATAGAAAAGTTCATAGTCACAAACAAAGAGGCTCAAATTCAGTACATAGACTCAGACTTGGTTTGAGAGAATCCAGGGTTCTATAATAGAACCCTAGTCCACACACAAGATCAAACTCGCCAAAAACCCCAAATCCTAGGGTTTTCAACTCGAATCAGATGCAGAGACGAGAAGACAAATAACTGAAACAGGCTCAGAGGTCTCTTTCAGAGACTCATGAGAAAACAAACAGGTAAAATAGCAGGTTCGAAACAAACATAGTGAAAAAGCTGATTTGAAGCATAAAGAACAAGTTTTAAGAAAAGCTTGGAACTTAAACAAGTTTAGAAGACAAAGAGGTAGTATAAACTTAAGGAAACAGTAGATGAAACATGTTTAGACAGAACTCAACAAAGTCCAGAAGAAGGCAAATAAAGAACTAAGAGCTTAGTAGAAAATAAAGTAAAGGAACATAGGGGTAAACGAACACATAACATAAACGTGTGAAAGCATGATATAGAAACCAGTAGAAGAAAGAACGGAGCACAATAGAAGAATATGCATAATAAGGCAAACATAAGAACATAGGAGAAGGACATGCGAGGTAGAAAAGAGAACATAAAAACATAGCATAGACAGATTCACACAAAGAAAAGAAGAAGATGAGTCAGAAAACATTTTAAAACTTTTTCAGAAACCCTAAATCGAAGAGAAACAAACTTTGAAAGAAAAGATTGGGGAAAACGTTTTAAAACTCCAGTAGAACACAGATATAGCATAGATCTAAGAAAACAACTAGAGAAAACCTCGAATAGCTTAGGGTTTCAGAGAAACCCTAGAATGAGAAAGGCTTGGAAAAGGGTCCGATCTTGAGTCGGATGAGTCAGAACCAGGCTCGAAACGCTTTGGGTACACCGGAGTAAAGCCGGAGAGGCCATGGAACCTTGAATCGGAGACGATCTGAATGGACACCATCGAGGTCAGACCTCGAAACTTCGAGCACCAAGCGTTTAAGGGTAGAGGGGGGTGAGCATAGGCCATCCGTGGCCTGAGAAGCCATGGATTCCGGTGAGATGGTGGTTGAAAGTGGTAGAAGAGGATTAGGGTTTCAAGAACATTCGAGAGAGTTTGAGAGTCGAAGGGGTTTCAGGGCGGCGTCTCTAAGTGAAAATGAGTAGGGTTATGGGGTTTGGTGGAATTAAAAAGGTAAGGGCTAATCGTGGTCGTTGATCAAAATGATCAACGACCTGGATTAAAAGATTGATCGGGCTGGTCGTGTTGACGGGTTAGGGGTCGGGTTATTTTAGGGTTTGGGATGGTCCGGTTCGAGACTGAGATTGGATCAATTAGGGGATCAATTTGGCTATAATTGAAATGCAAATGAGGCTAGTTTTTAAATAGCCAGTTTTTCCCTTTTTATTTTATAAAAAAATAGTAAACATGATTTTGAAAGCAAATTAAACGTACTGGATCAGCTAATAATATATAAATATTAATTTAAAAATATTGGAACCAATTTCATAATTATAAAATGTTATTAATTCTCAAAATAGGCTAAAATTGCAATTATATGCAATTTGACTTTTAAAATAATAAATAAATTGTAAAAAATGTATAAAAATTACCTTAGATATATTTTGGCATAAATGTGGGAATAAAATGAATTATTCACCGAAAATGCTAATTTTGAGAATAATTATTGATTTTATTTTGTACTGCTAAAATGGACAATAAATTGATTTAAAAATCTTTAAAAATTGGAAAAAAATACTAAAGCACTTGGGCATACTTATATATGCATATATATAGTATTTTGAAAGTATTTTGCATATAAAAAATATACAGGGAAAAATTGGGTATCAACAGCTGCCCCTCTTTACCCGGGAAGGATGAAAGAGTTATCGGGTAAAGATATGATGGTCAATTTTGACCGGACGAAACGGTTCGAAGAAATTGACCGTGCTCTGGTTCCTGAGCTGCCTACATATCCCTGGTCTTACAGGAATCAGGCCATATGTAGCTCAGGATCCATCGGCGGAATATGCCGATAGAGATCTTTCAAGAACGGACGCGATATTCAGGTTTGGGATGGATGGTTAAGAGTCTAATAAGGCTGCCGGAACCGAAGCGGGATCGCTTCCGCTGAGATGGCTGTTGCTCGTTGGTTTACCTGCAAATAAACAATGCAAGCGTATACTGTGCATAAATTTAAACATGATGCAATTTCCCGTCGGACCATGAATGCTGTCCTCGGACGATTAGGATGTCGTCCTCGGACCATGATGTCCTGGGCCATGAAGCATATAATAAAGGATTCGCAGGCTATGAAATGATGCTCTCGGTCTATGAGAATGATGCCTCCGAGCGATGATGCCTTTGAATAATGATATGCAAGAGATAAAAGGAGTCCTCAGGCCATGGCATGGCTTTCTCGGGCTATGCGAATGGTGCCTCCGAACAATGACGCCCTTGGACAATTTGGCGATCTTTCAGCCCATGAAATGCAATAAGTGGCGATTTTTCAGCCCATGAAAACATAAATAAAGTGGCGATATTTT